>NW_028150641.1:0-23508 GCF_964638095.1 Poromitra crassiceps | reverse complement strand
AAACATTATAAGAGGCATAGGAATAGACCATAAAAACAATAAAATAGAAGTTACGTAGCCTATATACAATCCTACAATCCTTATCAAGTTATATTTAGTAAAAATTGAAATATGTGAGGTACATAATATTTTCTTATATACAGCAGTGTAATAATAATAGATAGTAATAGTAATATTAATAATAAATAGTAAGGTGCATTAGGTCGAGTCAGTAAAATGAACAGTAAAAGTTTGGATTATTTGATTATTGCACAAATTGCAGTCATTAGCAGTTATTGCATATTGAGTTTTATTGCACGATCAGATGTACATTATCAAAAGTGTGAGTGAGTTCATAGCTATATTATTGACTGACTCAGAGTGTCTGATGCTCTGAGGGAAGAGTTAAGCAGGAATTACTTCCTGTGTCGTTCTGTGGCACTGAACGTGCTCCTGTGTGCAAGCAACTCGTCATGGAGTGGGTGGGAAACGTCCAGGATGGAACGTAACTTGGACAACATCCTTCTCTCTGACGATGCTGTCAGAGAGCTCAGCTCCAGCCCCACAACATCCCTGGGCTGGCGGATCAGTTTGTTTAGTCTGTTGGCCTCCGCTGCCCTCAGCCTGCTGCCCTCAGCCTGCTGCCCCGGCACACGACAGCAAACAGGAAGACACTGGCCCCCACAGACTCATAAAACGTCCTCAGCATAGGCCAACAGATGTTGAAGGACCTCAGCCTAAAGTAGAGACGACTTTGTCCCTTCTTGTAGAGGGCTTCAGTGTTGTTTGCCCAGTCATGTTTATTGTTGATATACACTTCCAGGTACTTGTAGTCCTACACAATCTCCACACTGACCCCATGGATGGAAACAGGGGTCACTTGGTCCTCCTCAGGTCCACAACCAGTTCCTTTGTCTTTGTCACGTTGAGCTGCAGATGGTTTTGCTCACACCATGTGACAAAGTTTCCCATCACAGCCCGATATTCCACTTCATCTCCATTGCTGATACATCCAACTTTAGCAGTCATCAGATAACTTCTGAAGGTGGCAAGAATTTGTCTGATAGTTGAAGTCCATGGTGTGTAGATGGTGAAGAAGAAGGGAGAGAAGACTGTCCCCTACGGTGCCACAGTGTTGCTGACCACTCTGTCCCACACACAGTTTTGCAAGCGCACATACTGTTATCTGCCAGACAGGTAGTCAACAATCCAGGTCACGAGGGCGGCATCCACCCGTATCCCTAAGGGAGATGCCAGCCACCCTCCTGAGGAAACCTATTTTGGCCGCTTGTATGCGCGATCTCGTCATTTCGGTCCTGATCCACAGTTCTTGACCATAGATGAGGGTTGGGATGAAGATTGACCAATAGATGGAGAGCTTTGCCTTCTGGCTCTCTTTAGCATCACGGACCAATAGCAGGCGGAGTTGTGGCTCTGACCCCAAGATGGTGACAGGTCACACTAGATAGTGACAGGCCACACTAGATGGTGACAGGTCACACTAGATGTTGACAGGTCACACTAGATAGTGACAGGTCACACTAGATAGTGACAGGTCACACTAGATAGTGACAGGCCACACTAGATAGTGACAGGTCACACTAGATAGTGACAGGTCACACTAGATAGTGACAGGTCACACTAGATAGTGACAGGTCACACTAGATGTTGACAGGTCACACTAGATGTTGACAGGTCACACTAGATAGTGACAGGTCAGACTAGATAGTGACAGGTCACACTAGATAGTGACAGGTCACACTAGATAGTGACAGGTCACACTAGATGTTGACAGGTCACACTAGATAGTGACAGGTCACACTAGATAGTGACAGGTCACACTAGATAGTGACAGGTCACACTAGATAGTGACAGGTCACACTAGATGTTGACAGGTCACACTAGATGTTGACAGGTCACACTAGATAGTGACAGGTCACACTAGATGTTGACAGGTCACACTAGATGGTGACAGGTCACACTAGATGTTGACAGGTCACACTAGATGGTGACAGGTCACACTAGATAGTGACAGGTCACACTAGATGGTGACAGGTCACACTAGATGTTGACAGGTCACACTAGATGTTGACAGGTCACACTAGATAGTGACAGGCCACACTAGATAGTGACAGGCCACACTAGATAGTGACAGGCCAGGCCACACTAGATAGTGACAGGTCACACTAGATGGTGACAGGTCACACTAGATGGTGACAGGCCACACTAGATAGTGACAGGCCACACTAGATGGTGACAGGTCACACTAGATGGTGACAGGCCACACTAGATAGTGACAGGCCACACTAGATAGTGACAGGTCACACTAGATGGTGACAGGCCACACTAGATAGTGACAGGCCACACTAGATGGTGACATGTCACACTAGATAGTGACAGGTCACACTAGATAGTGACAGGCCACACTAGATGGTGACAGGCCACACTAGATAGTGACAGGCCACACTAGATAGTGACAGGCCACACTAGATGGTGACAGGTCACACTAGATAGTGACAGGTCACACTAGATAGTGACAGGCCACACTAGATAGTGACAGGCCAGGCCACACTAGATAGTGACAGGTCACACTAGATGGTGACAGGTCACACTAGATGGTGACAGGCCACACTAGATAGTGACAGGTCACACTAGATGGTGACAGGCCACACTAGATAGTGACAGGCCAGGCCACACTAGATAGTGACAGGTCACACTAGATAGTGACAGGCCACACTAGATAGTGACAGGTCACACTAGATAGTGACAGGCCACACTAGATAGTGACAGGCCAGGCCACACTAGATAGTGACAGGTCACACTAGATGGTGACAGGTCACACTAGATGGTGACAGGCCACACTAGATAGTGACAGGCCACACTAGATGGTGACAGGCCACACTAGATAGTGACAGGCCACACTAGATAGTGACAGGCCACACTAGATAGTGACAGGCCACACTAGATAGTGACAGGCCAGGCCACACTAGATAGTGACAGGTCACACTAGATGTTGACAGGTCACACTAGATAGTGACAGGCCACACTAGATGGTGACAGGCCACACTAGATAGTGACAGGTCACACTAGATAGTGACAGGCCACACTAGATGGTGACAGGTCACACTAGATGTTGACAGGTCACACTAGATAGTGACAGGTCACACTAGATAGTGACAGGCCACACTAGATGTTGACAGGTCACACTAGATAGTGACAGGTCACACTAGATGTTGACAGGTCACACTAGATAGTGACAGGCCACACTAGATGGTGACAGGTCACACTAGATGTTGACAGGTCACACTAGATAGTGACAGGCCACACTAGATAGTGACAGGCCACACTAGATGGTGACAGGTCACACTAGATAGTGACAGGTCACACTAGATAGTGACAGGTCACACTAGATGTTGACAGGTCACACTAGATAGTGACAGGCCACACTAGATGGTGACAGGTCACACTAGATGTTGACAGGTCACACTAGATAGTGACAGGCCACACTAGATAGTGACAGGCCACACTAGATGGTGACAGGTCACACTAGATGGTGACAGGTCACACTAGATGGTGACAGGTCACACTAGATGGTGACAGGTCACACTAGATGGTGACAGGTCACACTAGATGGTGACAGGTCACACTAGATAGTGACAGGCCACACTAGATAGTGACAGGCCACACTAGATAGTGACAGGCCAGGCCACACTAGATAGTGACAGGTCACACTAGATGTTGACAGGTCACACTAGATAGTGACAGGCCACACTAGATGGTGACAGGCCACACTAGATAGTGACAGGTCACACTAGATAGTGACAGGCCACACTAGATGGTGACAGGTCACACTATATGTTGACAGGTCACACTAGATAGTGACAGGCCACACTAGATGGTGACAGGTCACACTAGATGTTGACAGGTCACACTAGATAGTGACAGGCCACACTAGATAGTGACAGGCCACACTAGATGGTGACAGGTCACACTAGATGGTGACAGGTCACACTAGATGGTGACAGGTCACACTAGATGGTGACAGGTCACACTAGATGGTGACAGGTCACACTAGATGGTGACAGGTCACACTAGATAGTGACAGGCCACACTAGATAGTGACAGGCCACACTAGATGGTGACAGGTCACACTAGATGGTGACAGGTCACACTAGATGGTGACAAGTCACACTAGATGGTGACAGGTCACACTAGATGGTGACAGGTCGCACTAGATGTTGACAGGTCACACTAGATGGTGACAGGCCACACTAGATGGTGACAGGTCACACTAGATGGTGACAGGTCACACTAGATGGTGACAGGTCACACTAGATGGTGACAGGTCACACTAGATGGTGACAGGTCACACTAGATGGTGACAGGTCACACTAGATGGTGACAGACCACACTAGATGGTGACAGGTCACACTAGATAGTGACAGGTCACACTAGATGGTGACAGACCACACTAAATAGTGACAGGCCACACTAGATAGTGACAGGTCACACTAAATAGTGACAGGCCACACTAGATAGTGACAGGTCACACTAGATAGTGACAGGTCACATTAGATAGTGACAGGTCACACTAGATAGTGACAGGCCACACTAGATAGTGACAGGCCACACTAGATAGTGACAGGTCACACTAGATAGTGACAGGTCACACTAGATAGTGACAGGTCACACTAGATAGTGACAGGCCACAGCAGATGGTGACAGGTCACACTAGATGGTGACAGACCACACTAGATAGTGACAGGTCACACTAGATAGTGACAGGTCACACTAGATAGTGACAGGTCACACTAGATAGTGACAGGCCACACTAGATGGTGACAGGCCACACTAGATAGTGACAGGTCACACTAGATGGTGACAGGTCACACTAGATGGTGACAAACCACACTAGATAGTGACAGGCCAGGCCACACTAGATAGTGACAGGCCACACTAGATAGTGACAGGCCAGGTCACACTAGATAGTGACAGGTCACACTAGATGGTGACAGACCACACTAGATGGTGACAGGCCACACTAGATAGTGACAGGCCACACTAGATAGTGACAGGCCAGGCCACACTAGATAGTGACAGGCCACACTAGATAGTGACAGGCCAGATCACACTAGATAGTGACAGGCCAGATCACACTAGATAGTGACAGGCCACACTAGATAGTGACAGGCCAGGTCACACTAGATAGTGACAGGCCACACTAGATAGTGACAGGCCACACTAGATGGTGACAGGCCACACTAGATAGTGACAGGCCACACTAGATAGTGACAGGCCACACTAGATAGTGACAGGCCAGATCACACTAGATAGTGACAGGCCACACTAGATAGTGACAGGCCAGGTCACACTAGATAGTGACAGGCCACACTAGATAGTGACAGGCCACACTAGATGGTGACAGGCCACACTAGATAGTGACAGGCCACACTAGATGGTGACAGGTCACACTAGATAGTGACAGGCCAGGCCACACTAGATAGTGACAGGCCACACTAGATGGTGACAGGCCACACTAGATAGTGACAGGCCACACTAGATAGTGACAGGCCACACTAGATAGTGACAGGCCAGGCCACACTAGATGGTGACAGGCCACACTAGATAGTGACAGGCCACACTAGATGGTGACAGGCCACACTAGATAGTGACAGGCCACACTAGATAGTGACAGGCCAGGCCACACTAGATGATGACAGGTCACACTAGATAGTGACAGGCCACACTAGATAGTGACAGGCCAGGCCACACTAGATGGTGACAGGCCACACTAGATAGTGACAGGCCACACTAGATGGTGACAGGTCACACTAGATAGTGACAGGTCACACTAGATAGTGACAGGCCACACTAGATGGTGACAGGTCACACTAGATAGTGACAGGTCGCACTAGATAGTGACAGGTCACACTAGATAGTGACAGACCACACTAGATGGTGACAGGCCACACTAGATAGTGACAGGCCACACTAGATGGTGACAGGCCACACTAGATAGTGACAGGCCACACTAGATGGTGACAGGCCACACTAGATAGTGACAGGCCACACTAGATAGTGACAGGCCAGGCCACACTAGATGATGACAGGTCACACTAGATAGTGACAGGCCACACTAGATGGTGACAGGTCACACTAGATAGTGACAGGTCGCACTAGATAGTGACAGGTCACACTAGATAGTGACAGGCCACACTAGATAGTGACAGGCCAGGCCACACTAGATGGTGACAGGCCACACTCGATAGTGACAGGCCACACTAGATAGTGACAGGCCACACTAGATGGTGACAGGCCACACTAGATAGTGACAGGCCACACTAGATAGTGACAGGCCACACTAGATAGTGACAGGCCAGGCCACACTAGATAGTGACAGGCCACACTAGATAGTGACAGGCCAGGCCACCACACTAGATAGTGACAGGCCACACTAGATAGTGACAGGCCACACTAGATAGTGACAGGCCACACTAGATAGTGACAGGCCACACTAGATAGTGACAGGCCACACTAGATAGTGACAGGCCACACTAGATAGTGACAGGCCACACTAGATGATGACAGGCCACACTAGATAGTGACAGGTCACACTAGATAGTGACAGGCCAGGTCACACTAGATAGTGACAGGCCACACTAGATAGTGACAGGCCACACTAGATGGTGACAGGCCACACTAGATGGTGACAGGCCACACTAGATGGTGACAGGCCACACTAGATAGTGACAGGTCACACTAGATAGTGACAGGCCACACTAGATAGTGACATGCCACACTAGATAGTGACAGGCCACACTAGATAGTGACAGGTCACACTAGATAGTGACAGGCCACACTAGATAGTGACAGGTCACACTAGATAGTGACAGGCCACACTAGATAGTGACAGGCCACACTAGATAGTGACAGGCCACACTAGATAGTGACAGGCCAGGCCACACTAGATAGTGACAGGCCACACTAGATGGTGACAGGCCACACTAGATGATGACAGGCCACACTAGATAGTGACAGGTCACACTAGATAGTGACAGGCCAGGTCACACTAGATGGTGACAGGCCACACTAGATGGTGACAGGCCACACTAGATAGTGACAGGCCACACTAGATGGTGACAGGCCACACTAGATAGTGACAGGCCACAGCAGATGGTGACAGGCCACACTAGATGGTGACAGACCACACTAGATAGTGACAGGTCACACTAGATAGTGACAGGTCACACTAGATAGTGACAGGTCACACTAGATAGTGACAGGTCACACTAGATGGTGACAGGCCACACTAGATGGTGACAGAC
Organism: Poromitra crassiceps; assembly: GCF_964638095.1. Classification (NCBI taxonomy): domain Eukaryota; kingdom Metazoa; phylum Chordata; class Actinopteri; order Beryciformes; family Melamphaidae; genus Poromitra; species Poromitra crassiceps. The sequence continues at coordinate 16,204 of NW_028150641.1, read as the reverse complement.
CACACTAGATAGTGACAGGTCACACTAGATAGTGACAGGCCACACTAGATAGTGACAGGCCAGGTCACACTAGATAGTGACAGGTCACACTAGATAGTGACAGGCCACACTAGATGGTGACAGGCCACACTAGATAGTGACAGGCCACACTAGATGGTGACAGGCCACACTAGATAGTGACAGACCACACTAGATGGTGACAGGCCACACTAGATAGTGACAGGCCACACTAGATGGTGACAGGCCACACTAGATAGTGACAGACCACACTAGATAGTGACAGGCCACACTAGATGGTGACAGGTCACACTAGATGGTGACAGGCCACACTAGATGGTGACAGACCACACTAGATAGTGACAGGTCACACTAGATAGTGACAGGTCACACTAGATAGTGACAGGCCAGGCCACACTAGATAGTGACAGGACAGGTCACACTAGATAGTGACAGGTCACACTAGATAGTGACAGGCCAGGCCACACTAGATAGTGACAGGCCACACTAGATGGTGACAGGCCACACTAGATAGTGACAGGTCACACTAGATGGTGACAGGTCACACTAGATGGCCACAGACCGATGATGTCATCAGGACCATGTTGTGATTGTGGATTGTGTTGCAAAGTTGATTTCTGTACTGTTGACAAAATGTGATATTGTAAGTGGCTTTGGATAAAAGCTAAATGACGTAATGTAATGTAATGTAATGTAATGTAATGTAATGACCACGTCATCTGCAAACAGCAGTGACACATCCTACGCCCGCCGAGTTGAAACTCCTCCCTCCACGACTCCACTCCGCCTCCAAATCCTCTCTAGGAAGCTCACCGACAGGATAGGTGACAAACAAGCTGGCGATATGCCTGGGAAAACACACACACACACACACACACACACACACACACACACCCACACACACACACACACACACACAGAGGGACAGATAGGGAAGACAATGACAAATACACAGCACACAATGAATCCTTTATTGGGCTCTCTTTGCACACATGCACACACACACACACACACACACACACACACACACACACACACACAGAAATACACACATTGGTTGGCCATTAAGCAGTGATGATGAGCATTATTAGACAGCTGATGAGATAGATAGGGGACATAATAAAACACACACACACACACACACACACACACACACACACACACAGCGACAGAATGGATTGAATTATTAAGTGGCGTGGCGCCTGCTGCCCCCTGTGTGTGTGTGTGTGTGTGTGTGTGTGTGTGTGTGTGTGTGTGTGTGTGTGTGTGTGTGCGCGCGCGCGCGCGCGCGTGCGCAATCAGAAGATGGATGAGGGCCCAGATATACTTTCCTGTGGACTCGGCCACAACGTGACCAGAATGGACCAATGCTCTATTTTTTTTTGCATTTGCGAGCAGAGGATTTTTGCCCCTCCCCCGTGAAGTTTAGTGCAAATAAAACTTGATATAGGCAATATACAACATTGGGTAGGGAGTGGTTGTATCTGAGGATAGATTGTTGTGTTTGTTTGCTTGCATTGTATATGTGGAGGCAAATGTGTATGTGTGAGATAGAGATCTGGCTTTTCTTTTTCTGTTTGGGATACTTAATAACCAGAGCTGGGAGGCGCCCAAGTGTTTTGTTGTGCGTGCGGGTGTGTATATAGTGTGTGTGTGTGTGTGCCCGTGGATGTGTTTGTGTGCATATGTGTATATAGAGTGTGTGTGTGCCCGTGGATGTGTTTGTGTGCATGTGTGTATATAGTGTGTGTATGTGCCCGTGGATGTGTTTGTGTGCATGTGTGTATTTACATGGAAGCCGTGAGTCTATTTTTCCTAGCCAGTTAGGCCTGAGAACAAATCCAATGGGCCTCACCCTAACGCTTTTTTACTAGCCACAGAGTGTGGCTAGTGTGTTTTTATTACATACCCCAACGTCTGAACTTACCATGTAACTGGCCATGTTCAGACTAGGAGGCCAAATCTGATTTGTGAACTTTAGTGACCTATTAATTAGGGGTGGGAATCGCTGAGTAACTCACGATACGATAGGGTCACGATACTTGGCCCTCGATAACGATATTATCACGATACAGCGATTCTGCGATAATCGATATATTGGAAGACGATACATCACGATACCTGTGTAACTGAAGAGAAAAAAATACCCCTAAAAGGCAAGAAGCAGGTATTATGTATTTATTAGCAGAATTGACATGAACTCTCTCAGAGTTCACTCACTCACTCATAACATTTTCGATACCACGGAGGAAAAGTTACACTTTAAGTCTTTTTATTATTATTATTAAAACAAGAAAACCTATATAACCTACCTACCTATATAATTTCTAAAAGTAGATATTAATGAGCAAACATTTCCATTCATGTAGCCTACAGTATTTATGTTTTTGTTTCAACTACAGGTAAAAAGAGGGATTTATACGCACATCACGGGAAGGTGCAATAAGGCTGGAGCAAAAAACGCTGCATAAATGAAAGAGGGTAGAGCCTGCACACTTACTCACAATGCCAAAAAAGTTTAATTCAAAAACAAACGTTTTCGATCCACACTGGATCTTCGTCAGGTCAGCAATGATTAGTGGATGAAGAATGCTCATATATATAGTACACCACAAGCGCAGTCATAGGCTGATGGGCTCTATGCTGATAGGTGGGGGTGACACAATCACCACCTCACAGGGTGGAGCACATCCACACATAATTGATAATTAACCATGTAAAAAAGCCCAAGGAAATAGATAATAAAGTGAAACAAAGTGGGCTTAGAAGGGAGAACAATATACAAACAACAATATAGGACTATAATGCAAGAAACACCAATTAAAATCTACATTGCGCCATGATACATAATATAAAGGTAGCAATGGAAGTTTTGAATAGAAAAATAGAAAAATAGAATAATATGGAAAAGGTTTAATTTTGTAAATGTTTTAAAAGGGGGGGTACATATATTATACGTATCTAGATGGTTCAAGGTCCAATAAATAAATAAATAAATAAACCGGACACTAGAGAAGACATTAGCAAACAATCATAGGGGCAATCATAGAACCTCCTATACATAGGCACATTTACAACTGTTTCAAGTTTTATTAAAGAAAGTGTTTTATATCGTACTCTTGGTTCAGACCTCTGGGTGCGAGAGTCTGAAGGTTAAAGATATGAAAGCTCTCTCTTCTAAGTAGGAGGGTGTTTAGGTCACCTCCTCGTCTTGGAGTTGGTACATGATGAAAGCTCTCTCTTCTAAGTAGACTTTTTGTCCCCCCAAGTATAGAAATGCTTCCTTAGATACATATTGTAGACTTGTAGAAAAAGACGTAATGGGTTTGTTGAATAAGCGAAAAGAATACAAAGTATTTAACAATTTATCCAAGAAAGAACGTGATGCTTTAATTGAACTTAAGGAAGATACTAGTATTGTTATTAAACCTGCCGACAAAGGTGGTGCAATTTGCATATTAAAACGGGTTGATTATAAAAATGAAGTTGAACGGCAATTGTCAGATCCCATTTATTATGAATCACTTGCAAAGGATCCAACTCATGTTTTTAAAAGTGAAATTGATGTAAAACTGAATGAATTTTTTGAAGCAGGAGAAATCACAAAAAAAGAATGTGCTTTTATGAAGGTGGCACACCCCATTATGCCCGTTTTTTATATCCTGCCAAAAATACATAAAAGGTTGGAAAATCCACCTGGGAGACCCATTGTGTCCGCCATTGGATCACTCACTGAGAATATTTCCAGTTATGTCGATTTCTTTATAAAACCCTTTGTCACTGCTCTCCCATCATATGTGCGAGATTCAATGGACATGATTAACATTTTAAAGGCAGTGAATAATCTCAGTAATGACACACATCTTGTCACAATGGACATACAAAACTTATTTACCAACGTTGACCACCAGGGCGGCCTAAATGCTTTGACCCACTTCCTAGACACAAGACCACTTGGAACTATACCCAGTACTCAGTGTCTAGGCAAATTGGCAGAATTGGTGTTGTCCAAAAATGTTTTTTTGTTTTTATGTTTGAAAAAGTGTCTTCTTTATACAGGCAATGCAAGGGGACAGCCATGGGCAGCAAAATGTCCCCTAATTTCAGTTCCCTGTATGTTGCCTGTTTTGAAAATAACTTTGTCTTTTCCCCGAATAATCCATTCCTCAATAATATTCAATTATGGAAAAGGTATGTTGATGATATTTTTATGATCTATGATGGTTCTATTGAGAGTTTGATGCAGTTTTATGAGTTCCTTAACCAATGTCATGAACATTTGAAATTCACCATTGAGCATGATACACAAAAAATCAGCTTTTTGGATATCTTGGTTTTACGGGAAGGTGATGTGTTAGTTACGGACCTGTATAGAAAGGAAACTGATAAATGTTCTTTCCTACATGGTCAATCGTTCCACCCACTACACCAGAAAAAAAGTCTTCCCATTAGCCAATTCAGTAGGATAAAAAGAATATGCACCAAACCCACTGACTATGAAAAACAAGCAGATGTTTTGGAGTATAGATTTAAGCACAGAGGCTACAATGACAGCTGGGTTAACTCTGCCCGTAATAGGTTTAAAACTGTCACACAAGAACAAAGTCTTATTAAGAAGGATAAACTTCCACCCACTAACACCCCTAGATGCTTCCTTAATTATTCAGCTCTGGGGAAAGACTTTGAGAGAACTATTAGGAAACACTGGCACATTTTAAGTTCGGATCCAGTGCTCAAAAATGAGTTCAATTTTGCTCCCAAGGTAGTGTACAAACGTCCTCCTAATTTGAGGCAAATGCTGGTCAAATCTGACCTCATTCCAACAAAAAACACCACCTTTCTTGATCTGCCACCTGGCAACTACCGATGTGGTTCTTGCACACAGTGCAATTTCACATATAAATGCACCACATACACTCACCCGACAACAGGTAAAACGATGAAAATAAAGGGCATGATAACCTGTTCAACAAAAAATGTGGTCTATTTAATTAAATGTCCATGTGGCCTGGCGTATGTGGGCAAAACACAAAGAGCCCTTAAAACTAGGATTGCAGAGCACAGGAGCTGCATCAGAACCCAGGATCCACGGAACCCGGTGGCAGTCCATTTTAGGGAGGCAAAGCACCCAGTGTCCTCCCTGAAATATATAGGCATTGAGCATGTACCAACTCCAAGACGAGGAGGTGACCTAAACACCCTCCTACTTAGAAGAGAGAGCTTTCATATCTTTAACCTTCAGACTCTCGCACCCAGAGGTCTGAACCAAGAGTACGATATAAAACACTTTCTTTAATAAAACTTGAAACAGTTGTAAATGTGCCTATGTATAGGAGGTTCTATGATTGCCCCTATGATTGTTTGCTAATGTCTTCTCTAGTGTCCGGTTTATTTATTTATTTATTTATTGGACCTTGAACCATCTAGATACGTATAATATATGTACCCCCCCTTTTAAAACATTTACAAAATTAAACCTTTTCCATATTATTCTATTTTTCTATTTTTCTATTCAAAACTTCCATTGCTACCTTTATATTATGTATCATGGCGCAATGTAGATTTTAATTGGTGTTTCTTGCATTATAGTCCTATATTGTTGTTTGTATATTGTTCTCCCTTCTAAGCCCACTTTGTTTCACTTTATTATCTATTTCCTTGGGCTTTTTTACATGGTTAATTATCAATTATGTGTGGATGTGCTCCACCCTGTGAGGTGGTGATTGTGTCACCCCCACCTATCAGCATAGAGCCCATCAGCCTATGACTGCGCTTGTGGTGTACTATATATATGAGCATTCTTCATCCACTAATCATTGCTGACCTGACGAAGATCCAGTGTGGATCGAAAACGTTTGTTTTTGAATTAAACTTTTTTGGCATTGTGAGTAAGTGTGCAGGCTCTACCCTCTTTCATTTGTTTCAACTACAAACATAAATAAACGTCAACTTGAAACTATGTTTCAACTACCACACACAGCATAATATTTTAGCCTGTTTATTATTATTATTATTATTTTTTTAAATAAACATATCGATACTTGGTGCCAGTCTATCGATAACGTATCGCAAGTGGAAATATCGCGATACCGTGAGTATCGATATTTTGTCCCACCCCTACTATTAACACATTCACTGCCAGCCGTTTTTTTTTTTACTGTAGGTAGGTTCTGCCAGAGGGTTTTTTTGAGGATTCTGGCTCATCTTTCAAGACCTGAGGATTCTTTTCTGCTAAGATTTTGTGAACACACAATATCTCAAAAGAACTAATAGAATGTGTGCTTTCTCTGTCTAAAAGAGTTAGTTTGTAGAGTTAGTAGTTATGTAAGCATTAGCAGTTGAATACAGCATGGTTTCAGCGTCTGAAAAATTATTTTGAGATAAACGGCTTTTTGTGAAATTCGATAGAACAGTCACTTTAACCATTCATTTTTGGCATCAGTAAGACGTCAGACATCTAAACAATAGTTTTGAACAGTAATTTCCTCCATAACAGCAGGAAACCCCCCTCTGCTTCCAACTCCTCCCTCCGTGGGCGTTCTCCTCCGCCCTCCTTGGCTCTGCAGCGGGTCTGTGACAAACGAGTTGCTGCTGCCTGTCTGCTGGCGGCCGCTGTGCAAGTCTGGATATGGGCTCGCTCGTTTCTTGGGGTTTGTGTTGAGAGCTTTGATGAAGCTTTTGCGATTCTGGTCTTATTTATGCTGCGTGTTTCAAAGTGTGTTCCACCCGTAATCTATTATGCAAATTTGCAATCCCGCACCGCCAGCAATCAGCGCGAAAATGAAAGCGTTTTCGCCAATCCATTTTCAAGAGAATGGCTTCCTCACACTGCTTTTTGCTTGCCTTCCTCTAGTCTGGGAGAGCACTGTCGCCACTTAGTGGGTCGGTGGAATGGGTTGTACATGTTCGGTGGCTCCAATAATTACCGTATATAAGAGATGTAAAAGGGTTAGATGCACATCCCACGGTCAAAAAAAAAAAATCGATTTTTTTTTAACGTAAAAACACGTCATTGGCAGTCAACCGTTGGATTTTGTTTGACGTAAAAACACGTCATTGGCAGTGAACGTGTTAATGACTTTATCCAGATTGGTTTTATGAGTCTGGACGCTCCAAGTCTGATTTGTGTCACTTGTCCCAAACCACATATGGAGGTAGTTTCCAATCTGCTTTCGACTGATGTGACTTGAGTGCGGACGCGCAGATCCACCAAATCTGATTTGAACGTCACTCCCAACTCGTCATCAAATGCTTCTGCGCAGGAAAACCATGTCACCAACGTACGTATTTACTGACACCCATGTCGTTACCATAGCAACCCATGCAGATAGGCTGTTTAGGTCTGGACACACAGATCCGACTTGAAAATCAGATTTGTGGCAGTGCGGACACACTCCCAAATCAGATTTGGGAAACCAATCAAGATAATGATGATTAATGACTTAATCAGCAAATCGGATTTGCCTGTAATGTGAACATGGCCAAAGATGCTACTTTACTTAAACCAACTCTGCTGATGACAACACAGTTTCTTCTGTTATTCCCCTCCTCACTAGTGTTTGTGTTTTTACCACTAGTGAAGCCGTGGTCATGAGGAGGCATTTCCAGCTGAGTCAGTCAGTCAGGAAGGGAAAGCGAGTTTGTGTTCAGGATCTGTACTGGTTCTTCTTTTCCCTTCTCCACCTTTCTAGTACAGTAGTAGGGATGTTCATCAGTTATCGAAAATCGATAATTGATCGTTAAGGAATGGAATCGATCATGTGGAATTTTTATCGATTTTGTTATTATTATTATTATTATTATTATTATTATTTTTTGCGGACTAGGTTTGGGTGGAATTCGTTCCTCCTCGCCCCACTCCATTGCACAGCCGACTAACGTGAGGTGGAGCTTCATATAGTCTCTAGTTTTCTGGCTGGGCACGGGCCTTTGTGCCAACAAAACTGTTTTAAACATGGGGAATTCACACCGGCATGCGCCGGGGACAGCAGTGTTGGAGAGGAGACACATTGAAATAAAGAGTTCATTGAGGAGAACATGTTGTCTTTCGTATTTTCTGCCATAGGCATTCATTTTGTAAAAAAAAAAAAAAAAAAATTTTTTTTTATTATTAACTCATTGAGTGCCAGGCACTTTTGGAGAACGACGCTCCCAGTGCCAGAGTTTCAGAGCGTTTTCAGTGATTTCTCGAGGCCCACAGAATATTGTGTGATATTACTATGTAAACACCGAACACGCAAAAAGAACAAGGAGACTCTATTGTATCATCAGCAAAAAAAAGTTTATTGATACCATTTTCCGTTCTTTAGTTATGAGCCGGAGAAGATAGGTTGTTTTCAGCGTTTTCAGGCATTTCAAATTATAAGCTGAGATATTCAGCCTTTTGTGAAATGAAGCATTTCAAGCACATTCACTGACTAGCTAATATTTTCTGATGTAGTGATGTGGTGTAGTTGTGTCCTGCCCTGCGTGCCCCACCCCCCTCTCCCCCCCTCAGCTGAAAACTCCTCCCCACACTAGTAACACACAGCCTCACGCACCCAGCGTCTATTTTCGGAGTGCTTTTTGTGCGCCGCCTCCCAGGCAGCGCAACATGGAAAAGCCACACGCGGACTGCAGGGAAAGGTTTGGCTTTTCAGTGTCGGCTGCTGCTTTTCTAGGGGCTAATCGTGTGGAGAAACTATGCTGACAGACAGACAGAGGCAGAAGGGCTCAGTTGTGTGCGCGGATTGACTGTGTTCGCAGGCACCGTCAGTTGCAGCCAGAACAATCTACATGGCTCTGGGCTGCAGCATGAGCGGCTTCTCTTTGATCACGGGGCTTTTTCAGGCTGTCATTGGCACTCAATGAGCTAAATGGGTGACTATACTATAAATACTAAACGTGATTTAGCGGGTTCCTTTTATCAGTTTGACTTGAAACAATGTCACAGGCTGGGAAAGGGTCTGATCTAATGTAAACAAGCAAAACATGAAAGTACGTCCGAGTACGTCTTTGGCACAGAACGCCATTGTAAAAAGTACGTCCGAGTACGTCTTTGGCAGAGAATGAGTTAATATGATCGATAATCAATAATTGATCGTTAATTTTCCCCGATTTTCGATTTTGGGAATTTTTCAAAATGAACATCCCTATAGGCTACAGTAGTGTTTTCCACTTGCACAGCAGGCCTTTCATGGATTTGCCAGGGCATCTACCTACCTATTAGGGCTGCACGATATTGTTTATACATCGTCATCGCGATGTGCGCATGCGCAATAGTCACATCGCAGGACGTGCGATGTCAAAAGCCAATTAACTTGTCATGTTGCTTGATAAACTCTCACTTTAGGGGAGGAGCCTACTGGGTGAAATGCAGGCTCTCTCAAAGGAGAGAGACGCCCCGCTACTGTACTCACTCATTTAGTGCTTAGCTTCAACACAACAAACATGCAGAGAGAGCTCAATTGAATTATTTGTGCTTATGTTGGGTTGCTGACAGTAGCCCGTCTGTAAACGATGTGATTGCGGAGGCGGACGTGTCCACAGTTTGCAGCGCACTCGCATACAGCAGGCTGGCTGCTGTAACTCAATATGTCTGTGGAGTGGAGATATTTACTCTTGAAACATCAAAAAGCAAGACAGCAACTTCTAATGACACGAAAGCTAAAGTGATTATTACTGAGAAGTTGTCCGTGTATCACTGCAGCTCTCTCTCACCCTCAGACTCTGATGATCAGATGATCGGTAGAGTTAATCATACATAGCGACTCATTTACACAAAACATTTCAGTGAAAATAAAAAGACAAGAGACATATCTGGGCAATTAAATGTATATTTATTACTTTTCACGAATTAATTGTTTGTCATTGGTCTGCTGCATGTGAATCCTCGTCTCTCTGTACTACCGCGGTGCGCTTCAAAACCGGAACTCCCCAGATGCGGAGTGTGCCACTTCGTAGTTTCTGGAGGGGGTTTCCGGGGGGTCAGACCAAGTGTGTAAAGTGGCAGGGGTGTTTCATTGTTGATTTATTGAAACGTTAGAAGAACGAAAGAAGTTGAAAGCAGTGATTATAATCAATGAAATCTAATGTTTTTCTGCAAATAGCATCATTGGGAGGTAGATTCTGGCACTCAATATTAGGGGTGGGCTTATCAATTGTATATCAATATTGTGATATGAGACTATATGGTCTTAGATGTTGGATATGGTAATATGGTGATACGGCATACATGTTGTCTAAAAGCTGCAGTACACTAAGTGAAGTATAGGCTAATGACATTTTAAAATAGAATGTCATAACTCACTCACTTTTTCATGTATGTATGTATGTAATGTCATGGAAATCCATTGGTCAAAATGTGTATGAACCCTGATAGATGACGCTCTGAGGCCTACCAGTAGGCCACAGCCCAGTGGTTGAGAAACCCTCCAAAATCAGATGGACTCCTCTACAAAATCACCCCAATCATTCTAAAAGTATTATTTTCATTAAAATAGAGCTATTCTGGTAATCTGATGAAAATCTCTGTATTTTTTCATATCGCAATATTATATCGCAGGCGCGGGAAATATCGCAATCTCAGTTTTTTCCTATATCGTGCAGCCCTACTACCTATGCTAATCAGTATCAAAAGGCACATGTTTCATGAATCCCACATTTCTTGAAATTTTCTTACATTTTCCTCAAGATTTTCCTCAAAATTTTCTTAAAGGTCCATTCCGTAACTTCTAACCCTTACTGACACTGGTGGCCATTAGAGTAACTGCAGGCAGCATGTGCTCGAGCTGGCGTGCGTGCACCGTACTCGCACGCGCCCAGCAGCTGCCTGGCTAAAACAATGATAGCAAAGGTGTTGGTTGCTTTGTAACTTTAGCTGATAAAAGTCACTTGAAAACGGCAACCTGGACAATTTATCGGCCAGATCAGCCTCGAGACGGCCAGGAAGGATTCTGGACGAATTAGCGGAGGTTATTGTGGCATGTTTGGTCATGTTTTGGCTTGCATTGGCTGCGGGGTAGTGGATACTAATGTTAGCATGAGTCATGAGCTAACTGTCTGCTCCCCCTATTATTATACAGTCTAATGCCTGCGGCTGATGTGAGCTGGATGAGACCAAACGGAACAGTCAAACCATGTTCCATAAGCATAATGGTAGTACGTTAGGCATATTTACGACTGTTACATTATCCACACAAGACGGTAACGTTATTTGTGGAGCTTCTGGGTGGTAATCAATGATCTATATTAGTTAGCAACAAACTAACGCTAATGTACTGGTGTTAGCTGGATGCGACAAAACGGAACAGATCTGTTATTGCAGTCAAACAACAAGTTACAGTAGTAACGGTAGGCATATTTGCGACTGTTGCATTATTCACACAAGACGGTAACATTATTAGCGGAGCCTCTGGGTGGTAAATCTATTAGCTATTGCTGCGTTAGCAAGCAGCTAATGTTATCTATAGCCGGCCCAAACCTCTATATCACAGCAGCTAATACAACAAGCTAACGTACAGGCCCTCCATGAACCGAAAACATAGCCCCGACTCTAGTTTCCCCCCGATGTTGGTCACATTGTTGCTGTTTGGCCAGATGGGCTTCACTAGATCTTTTTCTGTGTGGACTTTTTATTTGACTCTATGTTGTTGGTTGTTTGCTGACATTCATTGACTGCATTAGCTAGCTAACGTAACGTTAGCCTGTGTTACCCTTCTTCTTCATTGGTGTATTTACTGGTTGAAGCACTGAGAGGCAGGCTCGTGAACGCGCAGTACGTCACATCACCAGACTTTCTGGGAAATCTCTACCCGTGAGGAGCAGAAGGCTGCATGCATAACATTGGAATGGCTGAACACAGAGAGACGGGGCTGGGCTAATTTTTTAAGTTACATTACGGAGCATGCACTCATTGGACATTTATTCCTTCCCAAATCTTAGTGTATGAAGTTCTGTCAGATTCTTTTCCAGACTGTGGAACCATTGGCGAACATGTCTTTATATTAGGCATTGAACATGTCTTTATATTAGGCATTGAACATGTCTTTATATTAGGCATTGAACATTGTGGAAGGCCTTACATGCTTCCCCTTTGTTGTTATTTTCTTATTGTGTACTGTGCTGTTGTTACTGTGATATGGATATATGTTATATATATATTTATGTGGATATGATATGGATCCCTGGGTCTGAAATAAACAATTGAATTGAATTGAATTAGGGAATGGACCTTTAATTTTTGTCTAAAAATGTCTCCCACATTTTTCTTAGTGTTTCCCTCTCGGTCTCCATCTCTCTCTCTCCTTTGTGGAGCTAGAGACACGCACACCAACATAGACGATGGCTGCAACAGTAACCTCATGATCATGGAAATGTTAGTGCCATAACAGCTTTTTGTGTTTTATTAATTTGTTTGTTCATTCATTTATCCATTTAATTGTTTTCTCCTCTTTGTTCATAATTACGTTGAACTGCACATGTAATTTTTAATAATAATGATTATTATTAATTTGTTCTCCATTTGTTCTCCTGCTACTTGCCACACTTTGTTTACACTCCTTTACAAATTCTGGCAACATGGATAAGTTGCTTTTTGGAAAGAAGTGAAGCAGTAGATTGGTTTGGCTCAAACAGGGCAAGTGGTTTGATAGTATTCAATTAAAGAATGTATTGGCTTGCAACTGCAATGCCTATACAAAATGCATGCAAAAATGACTAGCACTCATAAAATGTGTATTTTGCATTGCACCTGTAGGTGGCTGAATTTCTAATGAAGAAAGAGAATTGTTATTTAACCTGGAATGTTCAGTACATCATCCATATTTTACAGCAATAGCCTGACAGAGTAGTTGTAGGTTGACATAGGGATACACATACATTTCATCAAGTGCGCTGCTCAGGGCTAATGTGGCAGTTACGCTAACAAGTTATTATTATTCTCTCTCTCTCTCTCACTCACTCACACACACATCATTTTGCTGACAGCTGTGCTATTGTACCTTTCGCCCGATCACATAGATACTGGTAAAGCTGTAATGCATGCTGCCAGCCACAAATACATAGCATCACCATCAACAATGGGTGGCTGCCAGCCTGCCATATGGAACAGAAGCCAGCTTGTCATCAGAGATAACAGATAATAATAGTAGCAGGAGAGAAAGGAGTGCAGCAAAGGTTCAGTCTTTTAAACTGGAAGGGATTCAATACCAGAATTCTAAACACATTCATAGTCATATATATATGTTGGGCCAGACATTTTGAGTAAATTTAATCCAAATAACGAGCACTACATATATATATATATATATATATATATATATATACATACATACAGATCGTTTCCAAAAAATTGGAATATCATGGAAATAACATGGATAACCGTGGGCTTCAGCGGATTGTCAATTAAAGACGATTCAAACATTTGGCGGAGATTCAGAGGTAGTGGACTGAGGCTGAAGTCAGTCATAACTGAGAAGTAACTTTCCCCTGTCAGGTGAAAAGAAGCGGCTGGCTAACTGCCCATGTCTCGGAGGAAGCATGGAGCCAGTTTCGGCTCTCCCCAGATCGGCAGACGGTGGAGCAGCAACCAGGATAAATAAATTAAAATTAGCACTAATGAGGGATAAAAATGGGATAAAAAATCTGGGGGGGGGGGAAGAGAGAAGTAACTTCTGATTTTCTTCACACTATTCTAATTTCATGAAATACTGTTTCGGGGGTTTTCTGGAGCTGTAGGCCAAAATTATGAAAATGAAACAAATAAAGGCTAGAAATATTTCCCTTCTATAATCTATGAAAGTTTCACTTTATGAAAGGAATTATGGAAAAAAACTAACTTTTCCATGATATTCCAGGGCTCGACGTTAACTTTTAAAAGTGGTTGCCGGAGGGGCAACCTGGCAAGAGCTTTTGGTTGCCCGAATAAAAATATGGTTGCCCAATTTTAGTCGCCTTATATTTTGAGTAATTACGATACTATGCAGTCATAAGTATGGATGCACCGATCCACTTTTTTCACTTCCAATCCGATTCCGATACCTGAATTTGGATATCTGCCGATACTGGTATTTTTCCGATACCATAGCTATTTTTTCTTGAATATACAGTACAGACACAAATTTGGCCAATTGAAGAAAATAGGAAAGAAAAATACAACTTGAAAAAAGCAGACAAAATGAAGGAAATATACAAGACAAAAAAGGATAATTATGAATCAAATCTGAACTATTTAGGCATTGCTGCTTTAGAGAAGGACCCTCTGCCTGTAGCTGGCTCCTGCTAAGAGACATAATTAGTATTTGGCAATTAATGATCTCATAACATTAGCTACCTGGTTCATAAACAAGAACAATTAGGTCATTAGACATTTCCATTTCCACTCAAATGTATTAAATAACATTTCAACCATCGTTTCAACAAACCAACAATTAAACACCCCTGCCACTTTGAACTCTTGGTCTGATCCCCCGGAAACCCCCTCCAGAAACTACCAAGTGGTACGCTCCGCATCTGGAGACTTCCGGTTTTGGAACGGCTCGTCTATCTAGACCGCACTGCATTACAGAGAGACGAGGATGTACCGTTTCACATGCAGCAGACAGGTTACAAACAATTCATCCGTGAAAAGTAATAAATATACATTTAATTGCCGAGATATGTCTCTTGTCTTTTTATTTTCACTGAAATGTTTTGTGTAAATGAATACAACCTGTTGCTATGTATGATTAACTCCATAACACTATCATCTGATGCAACATCAGAGAGGGGGAGAGAGAGATGCACACGGCAACACGGACAGCTTCTCAGTAATCACTTTACCCCTCGTGTCATTACAAGTTGCTGTCTTGCTTTTTGGTGTTTCAAGAGTAAATATCTCCACTCCACGGACATGTTGAGTTAGAGCAGCCTGCTGTATGCTAGCGGGCTCCAAACTGTGGAATGGAGAGGAGTTTAGTCATTTTAGGTGCGCACAGTTAATTGTCTGGAATGCATCTGACGGCCTGCTTTGATCGGCTATTTTGAGAACACCGATCAAAGCCAATAGAGGCCAAATCGATTGCGGAGCATCTCTAAATAAAATGTCACATATATGTCACTCACAACAAGTAGCCTATTAAAACATATTTATTTGGTGTATATTTTGCTGTTTGCTGCTGTACATATTTTTTTGCATGTTAAAATGTGGTTGCCCCTGGGGCAACCAAAGGCCAATAAATGGTTGCCCTATTTTTTTTTTGGTTGCCCGGGGCAACCGGGCAGCCGTTAATGTCGAGCCCTGTATTCTATTTTTTGGAAAGGATCTGTATACATTATATATATATAGCTAGCTAGCTAGCTAGTTAGTGAGCCTAAGAAAGGCTTACTGGCCTGGCATTATTTATAATTCTCATTGAAAGTAGTTGTGCCACACTACTGCCTGAAGACCTCAGATCTGCCCCAACGTTACATACTTTTAAAAATAGACTGAAGACTTTTATGTTTACCGTCGCTTTTAACTGCTGACAGCTGTTTACTGCCCCAACGTTACTTACTTTTAAAAATAGACTAAAGACTTTTATGTTTACCGTTGCTTTTAACTGCTGACAGCTGTTTCTCAATCACTATTATACAATTGGTTTTAAAACATAGATGACTGTAATTACTGCTAAAAGCTGCAGGTCGGGGGGATGGTTCCGTAATACGGATATACTCCCAAGAGGGTGAGGTGATGCGTCAGGAGGGACGCACGTGTAAGGGGAGCTTACTTGAGCCGTACTCGTTTTAAGCAAGGTTTAGAGAAAAAAAACGGCCTGTTTGTCGACGGGCAACAGATGACGCAAGGTACAAGCGGGGGTATGCTTGGCGTCCAAACTGCAGGATAGAGGAAAAGAAGACACCGTACCCGGACCTGAGTTTTATGTGTGTGTAGTAATGTTTATAGTCATGTCGTCGGGGGACTCAATATAGATTAATTGATTTATTCTATTATGCAAACCCAATGAGTCCTCTATAAGTTTTTAGCTATTTTTGCAACTGCTGCGCCTGTTGCTTAATCCACTTTTTATACTCTTTTTTAAAGTTTTGTTGTGATGCTTTTAAATGTCCATTTTATTCTCTTCTTTTATTCTTCTGTCATCCATTTTATGTGAAGCACTTTGAATTCCCTCTGTGTATGAAATGTGCTATACAAATAAACTTGATTTTGATTGATTGATTGATTTTCTTT
>NW_028150642.1:0-23533 GCF_964638095.1 Poromitra crassiceps | reverse complement strand
ATCTATGTTCTTGAGTCGGGTATCGGCGGTGTAACGCCTGTGTTTGCTGCCAGATCAACATGTCATGTCGGAGGACGTCTTGTCACGTCAAATCACTTCTGTCTCCCCTCCCCGTCTCGTCTCGTCTCGTCTGTCTCCACTGTCCTGCTGCACGCGCCGCTTCACACACACCCGGGCTTGGATGTGTACATTCATTCAGCCCCTCGCTCCAAAGGCAACATCCAGACTTCAAAGGCTGAGGCGTGTCAATCACACTTTCAATTAAATAGAAGTGGGAGGGGGGGTGGGAGGACGACAACGCTGACGCCGACGAGTGAAATATAAAAAAATACGAATAAAAAGCCTCAGATAAAAGCATTTAGGTGCAGTGTGCAGGACGTTTCTCTCAATACCTTCACAGTGTGCATCCATTGTTGATAAGACCTTGAATTACCTGGAGGGATGTAGAACACACAGGAAATATGAATTAATCATTTTGCACTCAATAATATTTACGCTGCAAAGCAAAAGCTACGGGAGCTAATGCATATTACAGTGTGTATCACAGTCTGAGAGCCGGACACATGCTCAACACATTTTAAATCATAGGCAGCAGCCATATTGAATGGGACAACTAGAATAACACTAAATGAGTTATACCTTGCAAATACAGAGCACTGTCAGGTAGTGTGGTCGATACCAGACGTGTCAAATCAAAATGAAATTCTTTGGTGATCTCTTTTTCAGAAATAACTTGACAAAATCTTAACAAAGGATGTTTTCTTTCTTAGCCACTTCATTAGTGCCTTTGCTGGCAGGATATAAAATGTGCTGTATGACAGTCTGACTTGCCTAACAGATCATTTTAAAATATTAGAAAGAATATTAGAATTATTACAATGGAAAATATAATGAGTCAAAATGGTTGCAAATGCCAGTGTAGAAGAATACTCTACACAGGATGCCGATATAAAGCACAAGTGCTAACATTTAACATAGTTCTGCGACTTCTTCTTCCATCCAAACTTTGTCATCTAAATAATAACATCATATAGCATCAATTGGACGCGCAGTGGTGATTCAGACGACATGATTGAGAATCTGCTCTTAAAAGTGAGAGAACAGAATCAGAAGGAAATGAATGGGAAGACGGAGTTGACATTCCCAATAATCTGCTGGCCATTTGGCAGAGACATCTGGAATACTGTTTTTTTTAATGGAAATGAGACTCAAATGTGAAGTCATCATGCCGATGACATAACTTGGCTGAAAATTCCAGTGGAATTTGTTTCATCCCAACTTCGGAAGTCTCGTGCCCATGAAATAATACTCATTTCCATAACAAAATCACATTTTTTGTCACTCATCTAGTGTGTTATTGAAAAAGATTTACAAGTGGCCTTCCTTCCTATCAATTCTAACAGAGCCAAACGGCACTCCAGATGCATGTCAAATAAAGCAGAAATTATACAATAAACCATGAGAGGCGGCATTTTACAGAGATTTCAGAAGAGCTAAGAGGCGCTGTTTAGCATAGTGTAAAGCACAATCTTTTATTTGTGATCAACAATCATTAAATGATAATAATGAAATGTTATTCTTCCAAAAATCAATGTGGTTCTTGAATGGTAGCGAAACAATTGTTGCTAAGCGACACTTAAGTACAGTATAAGATTTTCAATTGGTGCATTCATATTTAATTGGCATTTAATTCCAACATGACTCAGCCAGTCAGCAACTGGGGACCAGAACTCTCCGTTTTTATAATAAGTATATTATAAATATATAGTTATACAAATAAGGCAGAGTCTGTGGGCATTTAACCTTTGTAGCATTGTTTCACATACTTATTCTATTAAGCCAGTGGTTCTCAAATGGGGGTCCGGGGACCCCCAGGGGTCCTTGAGGGGGTTTCAGGGGGTCCCCAGCCAAAAGAAGGGTAATTTATTTTTGCTATAATTCTGCTTGCTATAATAAGTAACACAATGACTATTTTGGTCATGGGTTTTATACACTTTCTGTAATAAAACATAAAGAATCTATCTTATTATCCTATGGGGGACCGTGGGACAAAATCCTATCAAATGGGGGTCCGCGGTCTATTTCTTGTCCGTTTGGGGGGTCCCATGTGGGAAAAATTTAAAAACCACTGTATTAAGCTACCTTTTTATTCAGTACTGTTTTATACCTTCTCTTTGCTGCTGCTATCTTAACTTTCATTTCTGCAACTTGAAATATCTCTCTTGCTTTTTATTCGCTCGTATCCACCGCGTGAAATGTGTCCAATAAATATCAGCTGACTAATTGATAGACGGGCCTTTCGCACCAATCACTCACTTCCACAGAAGCCCCCCTCCGTGATCTCTTCCTCAAACACGTCGCTGAAGCCCCGGCCTGCGTTCAATTTGGCCAGCCGTCCATCGATGAACTGCAACCATAAATCACAACACGCTTATTAAAGGAGGAGGGGGCGGGGGGAGGGAGGGAGGGTATGTACACACACACACACACACACACACACACACACACACACACACACACACACACACACACACACACACACACACACACAGGCCACAGTAAAGTGGTATTAATAATCCTAGCTGGCAGGGACTAGAGCCCTAGATTAGGTGGTTTTCAGGTAATAGGGATTTGGTAATGTGGAGCAGGTGAGGGATTAGAGCAGCAGACTACATGCTGCATGCTGTCTGAGACACGGGGAAGTTTCATTTCCTCCCTTTGTCACATGGAGCGCATAAAACTCCATCTCATAAATATGGACCTAATAACCAAGACAGCTACACATTTCACGAGTCGCGCACGCGCTCGCGCACAAGTGTGTCCGCGGCGCGCACGAGCAAAGCGCACACACTCGCATACTTGTGCACCGGCACAAGGACGTCAGGCGCACACCGCACGTACACAGTAACACACACACACACACACACACACACACACACACGCACACACACACCTCAGCTTCTGTGATTAACGGAGCAAAGAAATAACAGCATTCCTGAGACATGAAACGCATGAAAAACATCCAGTGAGATTTTTACAATCCACGAGCAAATAAAAGGAAGGACGGGAAGGGAAGAAAAACAAAATCATCTCAATAAAAGTTCATAAACACATCAAAGGGTTCCTTCTCATCATCATCTCCGCCCATGATAACAGAACCTGGTGCTGCCCGGGCAGCTTGGCACCGGCTCAGTGATCTGACTGCTATGTCAAGGTGGACTTTCCCTCTATTCTTTTTTGAAAATTCTGAATAAGATGACATTTTGGAAAAACGTTCAAATCTTTTTGAAAGTTATCAAAATAAACAACGATGAATGTATTTAATGACTTTAATATATGTATGAATGTAGATCACTGAGTCAGCATGTTTCGCCTCGGCCGCACTGTTTTCAATCAACTAATTCCAACCACATTGGCCGCAAATCTTTTGCTGTTCGTTTCCTGTCCCACTGCTGGAAATAATAGCAACTCCTGGCATAGAGTTCCATGTTGAAAACAAATTGAGATCTATGCTTTCAACTGATATCCTCAAGCTAATGTTGGAAAGTTATCGTTTGCTGGTGCGAGAGAGAAAAAATATGGACCTGATATTTCGGTGTGATTCAAATGTAAATTGACTACATGGTTTATTGATAAGTTGATTGAGCTCAATGACCCTTGGACGACTAAAGCCTGTTTAAAATCCCAATGTACTAGTTAAGAAAGTCTTTTCTTTAGCCCTGAAAATCCGGCTTCTTGCAGATGTTTCTCTGACAATATCGTTATCATATTTGAATGTTTTCAACCAAAACTAAAAATACACTAACCACAGAACCAATGTTATTTGTGTTATGGTAGAAATCACTAGGCAGCGAACAATGCGGTAATGCTAGCATTCTAAATGTCGAATGATATATAATATAGCTTTTCTATTTGATAGTGCAATTTACTGTGATAAAAAATTCCTTGAGTGAATTCAACACCATTGAACCATCAGCTCATGGACTTCCATGGCGACCTATACTTTTGAATACAAATATAGATACTTGAGACATTACGGCGCAATGAGATTTAAATTTAGTAAGTGTAGAAATTACTTTCCCTAGCCACTAGTGTATATAGGATATTTTTGGGTGTAGGTCCCAGGGGGGAGCCTGCTACCGAGCAACCAACACCACCAACACCACCGACACCCCCACCCCCCACTCTGGTCAGAAGGGCTGGAAACTCCATCATTAGATCATTTTAATGAGAGGTGAGACTGCAGGTTCCAGCCACTGCTCCGCTGCTTATCTGCCCAATTAGTGCAGATAATCAACCCAAATCATCACCTAGTCAAAGCCCCCCCCCCCCCCCCCCCCGTTCTGGCCGCTCCCCAGCCAGATTACCTGCCTACTGTGGTCCCTTAATTAGACATTACTCATCAATGGCAGAATATGTGATCACCAGGCACACAGACATGCAAACAGCACAAAGCAGGACCATTTGTTCCATTTGGACAACAAGCAGGAGAATGGGTAAATTATTCTGTTCACATTGTTGTTTGAAACCAAACTACATGTGTAGGCTACATAAGCTCAAGACAAACCACGTCGAATAACAGACGTGGAGGTAAATCCCCGCTCCATACACATGCGCTTGCATGTTCTGGCTGCGTGATGCCATCTGGCTGCCAGCGTTGGTACTGTACAGTGACCAACTCACGGCGGGGAGAGAACGGGCTAGATTGACTTCAGCTCTGGAGGGAGTTCTGGAACCAGGAGCTGGGAATAGATTTCAACTCTTTCGGGGCTGATTTGCTGAGATACACATGGCTTAAGTGTCCAAAACAAACCAATGTCCCCACAGGGCTGGATACGTTTGTCTTATCTTGACTGACGCTCAGTCAACAGGCTGTTGGATGATGGGAATGTGGTAATGTGTCATGTCATGCTAACAGGGAGAGACAGCAGCAATGCTAACCAGTTAGCTGTACCCCACAAATACCCCGAAGAGCCATGTACATCTGAACTGGCAGTGACTGATGGATTAAAATGAATCAACATATCATGCGTATACACACATCATGTACATATTACAACGTGCTGTATGGGATTTGATTTGCATGCCGGCTCTACGATAACAATTGCCCTATTATAAAGCCATTGCATTCCATCGTGTGGTTAACGATGGAACCTCAACATTCTCCCAGAGCATCTCTCCGAAATGAGGTCTAGAGGCTTATGCTCCATGCCTCCTCAATCTACCTTCTTGCCTAAAAGTCACACCCGGCTGACATACACCAGGCATGCTGAAAATTAGCTTCACACTTGCTAGAGAAATGCAGCTGTCATTTGGTTATGCAGGAATACACCTTCCCCTGTTTCGCTTCAAGGCTGGCGAAATGTGCTGCTACATGGAGGATGAGGGATGATTATTGATTGATGGGAGGGAGGTGTTATGTGAACAAAGGTTCCCGGCAGTAAATTGGCAGCGAGAGTCTCCCTGCAGACCTAATGAAGACTGTCTCCCTGCAGACCTAATGAAGACTGTCTGTCCTCCTGCAGACCTAATGAAGACTGTCCTCCTGCAGACCTAATGAAGACTGTCCCCCTGCAGACCTAATGAAGACTGTCCTCCTGCAGACCTAATGAAGACTGTCCCCCTGCAGACCTAATGAAGACTGTCCTCCTGCAGACCTAATGAAGACTGTCCTCCTGCAGACCTAATGAAGACTGTCTGTCCTCCTGCAGACCTAATGAAGACTGTCCTCCTGCAGACCTAATGAAGACTGTCCTCCTGCAGACCTAATGAAGACTGTCCTCCTGCAGACCTAATGAAGACTGTCCCCCTGCAGACTTAATGAAGACTGTCCTCCTGCAGACTTAATGAAGACTGTCCCCCTGCAGACCTAATGAAGACTGTCCTCCTGCAGACTTAATGAAGACTGTCCCCCTGCAGACCTAATGAAGACTGTCCTCCTGCAGACTTAATGAAGACTGTCCCCCTGCAGACTTAATGAAGACTGTCCTCCTGCAGACTTAATGAAGACTGTCCCCCTGCAGACCTAATGATGACTGTCCCCCTGCAGACCTAATGAAGACTGTCCTCCTGCAGACCTAATGAAGACTGTCCCCCTGCAGACCTAATGAAGACTGTCCCCCTGCAGACCTAAAGAAGACTGTCCCCCTGCAGACCTAAAGAAGACTGTCCCCCTGCAGACCTAATGAAGACTGTCCCCCTGCAGACCTAATGAAGACTGTCCTCCTGCAGACCTAATGAAGACTGTCCCCCTGCAGACCTAAAGAAGACTGTCCCCCTGCAGACCTAATGAAGACTGTCCCCCTGCAGACCTAATGAAGACTGTCCTCCTGCAGACCTAATGAAGACTGTCCTCCTGCAGACCTAATGAAGACTGTCCTCCTGCAGACCTAATGAAGACTGTCCCCCTGCAGACCTAATGAAGACTGTCCCCCTGCAGACCTAATGAAGACTGTCCTCCTGCAGACCTAATGAAGACTGTCCTCCTGCAGACCTAATGAAGACTGTCCCCCTGCAGACTTAATGAAGACTGTCCCCCTGCAGACTTAATGAAGACTGTCCCCCTGCAGACCTAATGAAGACTGTCCCCCTGCAGACCTAATGAAGACTGTCCCCCTGCAGACTTAATGAAGACTGTCCTCCTGCAGACTTAATGAAGACTGTCCTCCTGCAGACTTAATGAAGACTGTCCCCCTGCAGACCTAATGAAGACTGTCCTCCTGCAGACTTAATGAAGACTGTCCCCCTGCAGACCTAATGAAGACTGTCCTCCTGCAGACTTAATGAAGACTGTCCCCCTGCAGACTTAATGAAGACTGTCCTCCTGCAGACTTAATGAAGACTGTCCCCCTGCAGACCTAATGATGACTGTCCCCCTGCAGACCTAATGAAGACTGTCCTCCTGCAGACCTAATGAAGACTGTCCCCCTGCAGACCTAATGAAGACTGTCCCCCTGCAGACCTAAAGAAGACTGTCCCCCTGCAGACCTAATGAAGACTGTCCCCCTGCAGACCTAATGAAGACTGTCCCCCTGCAGACCTAATGAAGACTGTCCTCCTGCAGACTTAATGAAGACTGTCCTCCTGCAGACCTAATGAAGACTGTCCTCCTGCAGACCTAATGAAGACTGTCCCCCTGCAGACCTAATGAAGACTGTCCCCCTGCAGACCTAATGAAGACTGTCCTCCTGCAGACCTAATGAAGACTGTCCTCCTGCAGACCTAATGAAGACTGTCCCCCTGCAGACCTAATGAAGACTGTCCTCCTGCAGACCTAATGAAGACTGTCCCCCTGCAGACCTAATGAAGACTGTCCTCCTGCAGACCTAATGAAGACTGTCCCCCTGCAGACCTAATGAAGACTGTCCCCCTGCAGACCTCATGAAGACTGTCCCCCTGCAGACCTAATGAAGACTGTCCCCCTGCAGACCTAATGAAGACTGTCTCCCTGCAGACCTCATGAAGACTGTCCCCCTGCAGACCTAATGAAGACTGTCCTCCTGCAGACCTAATGAAGACTGTCTCCCTGCAGACCTAATGAAGACTGTCCTCCTGCAGACCTAATGAAGACTGTCCTCCTGCAGACCTAATGAAGACGGTCTCCCTGCAGACCTAATGAAGACTGTCCTCCTGCAGACCTCATGAAGACTGTCCCCCTGCAGACCTAATGAAGACTGTCCTCCTGCAGACCTAATGAAGACTGTCCTCCTGCAGACCTAATGAAGACTGTCCTCCTGCAGACCTAATGAAGACTGTCCCCCTGCAGACCTAATGAAGACTGTCCTCCTGCAGACCTAATGAAGACTGTCCCCCTGCAGACCTAATGAAGACTGTCCTCCTGCAGACCTAATGAAGACTGTCCCCCTGCAGACCTAATGAAGACTGTCTGTCCCCCTGCAGACCTAATGAAGACTGTCCCCCTGCAGACCTAATGAAGACTGTCCCCCTGCAGACCTAAAGAAGACTGTCCTCCTGCAGACCTAATGAAGACTGTCTGTCCCCCTGCAGACCTAATGAAGACTGTCCCCCTGCAGACCTAATGAAGACTGTCCTCCTGCAGACCTAATGAAGACTGTCCTCCTGCAGACCTAATGAAGACTGTCCCCCTGCAGACCTAATGAAGACTGTCCTCCTGCAGACCTAATGAAGACTGTCCCCCTGCAGACCTAATGAAGACTGTCCTCCTGCAGACCTAATGAAGACTGTCCCCCTGCAGACTTAATGAAGACTGTCCTCCTGCAGACCTAATAAAGACTGTCACCCTGGAGACCTAATGAAGACTGTCCTCCTGCAGACCTAATGAAGACTGTCACCCTGCAGACCTAATGAAGACTGTCCTCCTGCAGACCTAATGAAGACTGTCCTCCTGCAGACCTAATGAAGACTGTCCCCCTGCAGACCTAATGAAGACTGTCCTCCTGCAGACCTAATGAAGACTGTCCTCCTGCAGACCTAATGAAGACTGTCACCCTGCAGACCTAATGAAGACTGTCCTCCTGCAGACCTAATGAAGACTGTCCTCCTGCAGACCTAATGAAGACTGTCACCCTGCAGACCTAATGAAGACTGTCCTCCTGCAGACCTAATGAAGACTGTCCTCCTGCAGACCTAATGAAGACTGTCTCCCTGCAGACCTAATGAAGACTGTCCTCCTGCAGACCTAATGAAGACTGTCCTCCTGCAGACCTAATGAAGACTGTCCTCCTGCAGACCTAATGAAGACTGTCCTCCTGCAGACCTAATGAAGACTGTCCTCCTGCAGACCTAATGAAGACTGTCCTCCTGCAGACCTAATGAAGACTGTCCCCCTGCAGACCTAATGAAGACTGTCCTCCTGCAGACCTAATGAAGACTGTCCCCCTGCAGACCTAATGAAGACTGTATATGTCTTGATTTTGTCAATAAGAGGAAGAGGGTTTACTGCATCAGTCTCTACTATAGCACAATACACACACGCACGTGTGCGTGAGTATGTGTGCGTGAGTATGTGTGTGTGTGAGAGTGTGTGTGTGTGAGTGTGTGTGTGCAAATGCGTAGGAGCTGAAAATGGTTGATAGGAAGCAGGTTAATGTTGACAGGCTTCCCCCCGCATTCTTTGGCAGCCTTCTCCCACTGAACAGAGATGGGCTGGTGGACTGAACAGAGATGGGCTGGTGGACTGAACAGAGATGGGCTGGTGGACTGAACAGAGATGGGCTGGTGGACTGAACAGAGATGGGCTGGTGGACTGAACAGAGATGCGTTGGTGGACTGAACAGAGATGGGCTGGTGGACTGAACACAGATGGGCTGGTGGACTGAACAGAGATGGGCTGGTGGACTGAACACAGATGCGTTGGTGGACTGAACAGAGATGGGCTGGTGGACTGAACAGAGATGGGCTGGTGGACTGAACAGAGATGGGCTGGTGGACTGAACAGAGATGGGCTGGTGGACTGAACAGAGATGGGCTGGTGGACTGAACACAGATGGGCTGGTGGACTGAACAGAGATGGGCTGGTGGACTGAACACAGATGCGTTGGTGGACTGAACAGAGATGGGCTGGTGGACTGAACAGAGATGGGTTGGTGGACTGAACAGAGATGGGCTGGTGGACTGAACAGAGATGGGTTGGTGGACTGAACAGAGATGGGCTGGTGGACTGAACAGAGATGGGTTGGTGGACTGAACAGAGATGGGCTGGTGGACTGAACAGAGATGGGCTGGTGGACTGAACAGAGATGGGTTGGTGGACTGAACAGAGATGGGCTGGTGGACTGAACAGAGATGGGCTGGTGGACTGACTGACTGAGAGCAAAAGACTGGCTCAGTGATGTCATACATCATCTTATAAGCGAGTGACATAGAGCAGGCGAGGCCAGGCAGCGGGCGAGCTGCAGGCGAGGCCGCGCAGCAGGCAGCACTTATAATTCACTCTATTTGGAACTACAGTGCCGATTAGTAGGATGACTGAGAAGAAAGCCGTCCTTGTTACAGGCCTAAACATAATGCATCACATACTGTCCATAAGGAACATAAATTGGATCATAAATACATAACAAGATAATTAATGAATGCATGTGTGTGTCCACAGGAGTGAGTGTTCAGCCCCCCCCAACCCACCAACCCACCCCCACACTTTCTATGTTTGTGAGTGAACATGGGTCACGGCCGGAGCAGACTGCTGGCCTCTCTCACTCCAGGGAGAGAGGAGTGAAGAGGAGATAGCCTCAGCCATCCCCCCTGTGCTGGTGGAGAGGAGTGGAGGAGAGATAAGGACCCGTTTCCCAATGCTACCGCTCAGGCAGGAGCCAGCCGGGAGGAAGCTTTGAACTGCTGCTTGCTATCTGCTCTGCCTGGGAAAATGACAGACACACAAAAGGCTGATTGAGGCCACGCTGAGGCGTACTCACACTGCTATCACGGGTCAGAGAGCACTTAGAAACATCCAAGGTGGGTGAGAGGAATTTGAGTTTTTGTTTTACAGCCAGAGATACAGTATCTTTGATGTGTGCTCTTGCTTGTGATAAGTTCAGCCTCGCCGAGGGAGTTGATTTCGGGAAGAAAATATGTCTTCTCTATATTATGCAAAAATGAGATAGGGTGTTTGCGCTCTTGCTACAAGTCCAAAGAAACACTCACATCAGGTGCGTAGGCCAAAAAATTGTCAAGAAGGAACCAGGAGAAGCTCGCACACTGATAGAAAAAATGGAATGTCCACTCCAAAGGTTCACGGATGTAAAGATGCCATATGTTTAATGGTCCATAAATGAATATACAAAAACAATACAAAGGTGCTACCATGTGAAACAAAAGAAAGAAAACTGAACAGAAACGTTTCGGCTACAAAGCCATCTTCAGTCTGCCCTGGCTTTGTAGCCGAAACGTTTCTGTTCAGTTTTCTTTCTTTTGTTTCACATGGTAGCACCTTTGTATTGTTTTGTATATTCATTTATGGACCATTAAATATATGGCATCTTTACATCCGTGAACCTTTGGAGTGGACATTCCATTTTTTCTATCAGTGTGCGAGCTTCTCCTGCTTCCTTCTCTATATTATGTAAAGTATATTACTGTGGATTTTTCCGATCAAGTTCTTTTCAGAATTTTCTCCCCAATTGTAATTCCCCCCTGCTGTCCCGGTGCCAACTCTGCTGATCTGGGGAGAGTTGTAGACTAGCACATGCTCCCTCCAATACATGTGCAGGCCCCAGCACAGCCGCTTCTCTTCACTTGACAGTGAGGAGTTTCACCGGCGGGATGGTAACGCATGGGAGAATCCCCCAGTTCCCCTTCCCCCCGAACAGGTGCCCCGACCGACCAGAGGAGGCACTATAGCGCAACGAGCAGGACTCATACCCCACCGGCTTCCCACCCGCAGACACGGCCAATTGTGTCTGTAGGAACGTCCGACCAAGCCGGAAGTACTTCTGCCTGGAATTGAACCTGGGTCTCTGCAATGGTAGACGAGTGGTGTGACCTCTACACACGACCCAGACGCCCATGTGTATATGACCTTTGACCTCTACACACGACCCAGACGCCCATGTGTATATGACCTTTGACCTCTACACACGACCCAGACGTATATATGACCAAGTGATTTGAAGAGAAACTCCTGTAACCCCAAGTAAATTAAGGCACACCTGTGTAGACACTCACATACTGTACATCAGATCGGCCATATGTCATTTTGTAGGCGGCTGCTGGCGGCACATGTTCCCGCCCCCTTTTAGGGGGAAAACACAAGCATCTCTCCCCATTGACCTCAATGTAAAATAGCACCGCCAAAAAAGATTATAGAAAAATAACAGAATCAATCTATTTTATTAATGACCCCAAAACACCACGACATGACAATATATTACAACTCGTCTGGCCATAGAATGGGCAAGATACATCGGAAATATTACTTTGACCCATCTAAAATCATGTGACTCATGTCACATGTCACGTTCTTTTTTACAGCCCTGTGACTCGTCACTCTAGTAGTAGCCGGGTACGACGACGCTGGGCTCCGCGAGTATAATTGTGGCCGGACCTATTCCAATACATGCATGCATGTTTTAAAGACACGTGTAAAATGTCTTACTTGATATGGTTTTGTAGTGTAAAAAAGAGATTCGAGCGGTCCTAAATGCTCGTGCCTCTTGGCTCGCACACCAGCAGAAATTGAGCAAACAGAACGACATAAAGATGTGTGAGCATAATAAATACACCGCAGCCAACAGCTTCTGGGAGTCAATAAAAAAAGCTCTTAGGCGCGCTCTTTCTTTCCTCTCTCTTCTCCATTCCTCCAGACTCGGAACAATCATGTCAGTAAATACGAGCTGGAACCAGTCGATAAGTTTGTTGAACACACATGGGTCGGGCGAAAGACAACTTTCATCTGTGAAAATGACGTTTTTCCACCCTGTAAATACAAACCAGCTGAACACTAAAAACACACTGACAGTGATTGGAGAGGACAGGGCAACCTACCAGGTAAGCACTCAGTCATCCTTTCCTATGTATGTGTGCTTGCCTGTTGCTTACTGGATCAAGTTGTGCCTCTAGTGCCAATGTGTCCATTTCAGGCACTTTTTATAGACATGAGGGCAAATATATTGTCCACATTTTCCAGCTCCCCCCCCAATATTTTATTTTTAAAATGTTCAGAAACACCAAGCTCCTCCTGCCACGCCTCTCTAATTCTCTCAGTGGGGGCCCTGATGCAGCCATCAAACAGACACACAAACCTAGAAATAAGATGCCTGGAGTGGGGAGGGGGGTGGCTTAACAAAACATCAAAAAAAGCATGATCATTGTATGTATTTTACTGGTTAAAATACATAAAAGGAGATACCAGAGGTTTCCCCCAGAGCCGCAGCACTGCCTGCTATTGACCAGAGGTTTCCTACAGAGCAGCAGCACTGTCTGCTATTGACCAGAGGTTTCCCACAGAGCCGCAGCACTGCCTGCTATTGACCAGAGGTTTCCTACAGAGCAGCAGCACTGCCTGATATTGACCAGAGGTTTCCTACAGAGCAGCAGCACTGTCTGCTATTGACCAGAGGTTTCCCACAGAGCCGCAGCACTGCCTGCTATTGACCAGAGGTTTCCTACAGAGCAGCAGCACTGCCTGATATTGACCAGAGGTTTCCCACAGAGCCGCAGCACTGCCTGCTATTGACCAGAGGTTTCCTACAGAGCAGCAGCACTGCCTGCTATTGACCAGAGGTTTCCTACAGAGCTGCAGCACTGCCTGATATTGACCAGAGGTTTCCTACAGAGCAGCAGCACTGCCTGCTATCAGAGGGTTCCTACAGAGCAGCAGCACTGCCTGCTATTAACCAGAGGTTTCCTACAGAGCAGCAGCACTGCCTGATATTGACCAGAGGTTTCCTACAGAGCCGCAGCACTGCCTGCTATTGACCAGAGGTTTCCTACAGAGCTGCAGCACTGCCTGCTATTGACCAGAGGTTTCCTACAGAGCTGCAGCACTGCCTGCTATTGACCAGAGGTTTGCTACAGAGCCGCAGCACTGCCTGCTATTGACCAGAGGTTTCCTACAGAGCTGCAACACTGCCTGCTATTGACCAGAGGTTTCCTACAGAGCAGCAGCACTGCCTGCTATTGACCAGAGGTTTCCTACAGAGCCGCAGCACTGCCTGCTATTGACCAGAGGTTTCCTACAGAGCCGCAGCACTGCCTGCTATTGACCAGAGGTTTCCTACAGAGCAGCAGCACTGCCTGCTATTCACCAGAGGTTTCCTACAGAGCAGCAGCACTGCCTGCTATTCACCAGAGGTTTCCTACAGAGCAGCAGCACTGCCTGCTATTGACCAGAGGTTTCCCACAGAGCCGCAGCACTGCCTGCTATTGACCAGAGGTTTCCCACAGAGCAGCAGCACTGCCTGCTATTGACCAGAGGTTTCCTACAGAGCAGCATCACTGCCTGCTATTGACCAGAGGTTTCCTACAGAGCTGCAGCACTGCCTGCTATTGACCAGAGGTTTCCTACAGAGCTGCAGCACTGCCTGCTATTGACCAGAGGTTTCCTACAGAGCAGCAGCACTGCCTACTATTGACCAGAGGTTTCCTACAGAGCCGCAGCACTGCCTGCTATTGACCAGAGGTTTCCCACAGAGCTGCAGCACTGCCTGCTATTGACCAGAGGTTTCCTACAGAGCAGCAGCACTGCCTGCTATTGACCAGAGGTTTCCTACAGAGCTGCAGCACTGCCTGCTATTGACCAGAGGTTTCCTACAGAGCTGCAGCACTGCCTGCTATTGACCAGAGGTTTCCTACAGAGCAGCAGCACTGCCTACTATTGACCAGAGGTTTCCTACAGAGCAGCAGCACTGCCTGATATTGACCAGAGGTTCCCTACAGAGCAGCAGCACTGCCTGCTATTGACCAGAGGTTTCCTACAGAGCAGCAGCACTGCCTGCTATTGACCAGAGGTTTCCTACAGAGCTGCAGCACTGCCTGCTATTGACCAGAGGTTTCCTACAGAGCAGCAGCACTGCCTACTATTGACCAGAGGTTTCCTACAGAGCAGCAGCACTGCCTGATATTGACCAGAGGTTTCCTACAGAGCAGCAGCACTGCCTGATATTGACCAGAGGTTTCCTACAGAGCAGCAGCACTGCCTGATATTGACCAGAGGTTTCCTACAGAGCAGCAGCACTGCCTGATATTGACCAGAGGTTTCCTACAGAGCAGCAGCACTGCCTGATATTGACCAGAGGTTTCCTACAGAGCAGCAGCACTGCCTGATATTGACCAGAGGTTTCCTACAGAGCAGCAGCACTGCCTGCTATCAGAGGTTTCCTACAGAGCAGCAGCACTGCCTGCTATCAGAGGTTTCCTACAGAGCTGCAGCACTGCCTGCTATTGACCAGAGGTTTCCCACAGAGCTGCAGCACTGCCTGCTATCAGAGGTTTCCTACAGAGCTGCAGCACTGCCTGCTATTGACCAGAGGTTTCCTACAGAGCCGCAGCACTGCCTGCTATTGACCAGAGGTTTCCTACAGAGCAGCAGCACTGCCTGCTATTGACCAGAGGTTTCCTACAGAGCTGCAGCACTGCCTGCTATTGACCAGAGGTTTCCTACAGAGCAGCAGCACTGCCTGCTATTGACCAGAGGTTTCCTACAGAGCAGCAGCACTGCCTGCTATTGACCAGAGGTTTCCCACAGAGCCGCAGCACTGCCTGCTATTGACCAGAGGTTTCCTACAGAGCCGCAGCACTGCCTGCTATTGACCAGAGGTTTCCCACAGAGCCGCAGCACTGCCTGCTATTGACCAGAGGTTTCCTACAGAGCCGCAGCACTGCCTGCTATTGACCAGAGATTTCCTACAGAGCAGCAGCACTGCCTGCTATTGACCAGAGGTTTCCTCTGGTCAATAGAGCTGCGTGATCACTGGATAAGCTGTCTTTTTTATCATCTATTGTACTCTAAATGGGTGAGTTAGATAAAAATTCACCCCATGTACAGAAAAGGTGAAAGAAAGGTACAGACACCCCCCTTCCTTAACCATGCTATAAACATGTATAAGACTGTAAAGTCAGGCATTCTGACATAGGGGTGAATGGGGATTGACTCTCTTTTGGAGCCAGCCTCAAGTGGACATTTGAGAAACTGCACTTTATTTTTTGCCACTTCCGCATTTGCTTAATCTGTCCAAGCCTGAGGTTGCTGAACCCTGACGATTACTCCGACACACAGACACACACACACACACACACGCACACACACGCACACACACGCACACACACACGCACACACACACACGCGTGCTATACCTGTTTGAAGAGCTGCAGGTTGACGGCCATGGACAGGAAGTTCCTCATGGTGCTCGAGCGATGGTTCAGAAAACCCTCCTCGCAGAACGTGATCGGCTCCCCCTGACCAATCGGAGAAGAGCCCAGGGAGACATTATTGGCAAAATGAAATGACACAATTAAAATTCATTCACGTAAAGCACAATATTGTTTGCACCAATCTGTCCTTCATCACGTTTCATTTAGTTCAGAAATGAGCCACAGCGAAGAAGACAGCTGCGTCTCGAGGCAGGGGGTCCCAGCCACCATCTTTGTTTCTCGTGTGACTCATAGCAGTAACACATCAGGTCTATTGTCTTCCTGCACTGTACAAAACCTCTTGTAAAAAATGAACTATTTCCACCAATTTCTTCATTAACGAGCTGAGCGGGCAAACAAACAGAACATTATGGAGGTGGGGGGTGGGGGGGGAAGAGACAGACAGACAGACAGACAGGAAGGAAAGAGGGAGGGAGGAGAAGAACGAGGAAGAAGAGAGTAATGTTTCAAATAAAACAAGTTCCTTTTAAAACAGCTCCCTTGGCAGAGAACACCCGGGCTCCCCTGGACCAGAAGACAGTGGTGTCCCTTGGCAGAGAACACCCGGGCTCCCCTGGACCAGAAGACAGTGGTGTCCCTTGGCAGAGAACACCCGGGCTCCCCTGGACCAGAAGACAGTGGTGTCCCAGTAAACTCCAGAGTGCTCCCCATGAACACATTATCACACGATTACTCCTCCTTACATCATGTCTGCTGGCCTGTGAGCTATAGACACGCAGGATGACAACAGAACCACTGCGGGCCAATCACACGCAGCCCTGCGGTCATTAGCCATGCATGTTTTCTCCTAATTAGCATAATTCTCACACGTTCTCCCTCAGTGATGTTCCAGATTCTTTTTGGTGTTAAGACAATGTGCATTGTGTGTTCCAGGGCTTACGGGGCGCAGCGCGACACATAAAAACAACTTTACAACACTGGAGACGTGTTTCCAGGGTTGGGTCGGCTTGGATAAATACCACTGAATACTGCTCCGCTTACATCACGAGAAGTTTTAAAGGGAGTATTTTCTCTCTTCAAAGCCCAGTTGAAAGTCGCTTCGAGTTGTACTTTTTTATCGTCTTTGCAGTCTCCAGCTACACTAGCCGCTGTA
Organism: Poromitra crassiceps; assembly: GCF_964638095.1. Taxonomy (NCBI): domain Eukaryota; kingdom Metazoa; phylum Chordata; class Actinopteri; order Beryciformes; family Melamphaidae; genus Poromitra; species Poromitra crassiceps. Next base: position 6,594 of record NW_028150642.1, on the reverse strand, counting down.
GCCTCAGACCACGCTATAGCTAACGGAACTGAATGGCATGTTGGGACTAACTGCTAACTGCTTAAAAAAAGAGAAAAGTCTACTTTCCCCGTCAACTTTAAGACTGGCTTCTGTGTCCACACATCGGTAACAAACAGAATCCCTTGGTTCGCACAGGCCTTCACATTGACAAACGTGTGTTTTGAAAAGTTATCGGAACTTTTGAAGATAGTTTATGTTCCCTATATGGTCACCACACGCACCCAGCACACCAAGGACTATGAAGAAGAAGAAACTAATCAATGTGTTTTCTTCTTCTTATCCTTAATATTTAAACAGCAAAGTTGACTAAAAAAAGCATTTTTTTTTTGTACAGAGACAGCCTGGGGCTGCTGCTGTAGCTGCAGGGACAGGGAGGGCTACACCTATTCAAACACTCCCACCTGGGACCGACCCACAGTATAAACAGCTGTTGGCCACTGAGAAGCTCCGCAGGAACAGGTCGGGCTCCAGTGTCTTGCTCAAGGGCACTTTCACAGTTACACGTTTAGTTTTTGTTTTTCAGATTTTTCTCCCCAATTGTACTTGGCCAATTACCCCTGCTGAGCCGCTTCTTTTCACCTGACAGTGACAGAGTTTCATCGGTAGGACATAGCGCACGGGAGGATCTTGCTATTCCCCCCAGTTCCTCTCCCCCCGAACAGGCACCCCGGCCAAACAGAGGCGTGCAAGCTGTCTGAGCTGGTGAGAAGCATCAGGGGGAAGATGGACACAAGCTGAAATTGATGACCTATATAATGCAGGTTCTAATCAGCTGTTTGCTTTTCAGCTCATTATCATTTCCCTCGTATTGTTTCATTTACAACTCAGCAAGGCTCCTCCTACCAAGCATGCCCCGCCCCCTTCAGCATGCACCCCCCCTCCTTCAGCATGCCCCGCCCCCTTCAGCAAGCCCCACCCCCTTCAGCATGCACACACCCCTTCTGTGGAGGCAGATGGATCCAGCTCAGCTCAGCCTGGGAAGGATGTGCTCCTCAGCTCAGAACAATATATGTGATATTCCACAAATATCACAACGCAGGCCAGATCATCTGTGTTTTCATCCAGGCAGATGTGCAGGTTGTGTGTGCCTACATGTATGCTTTTATACATGTTAGATGTACAGTATGTGTGACTTTGTTACACCATAAGGGACATTGCTTTAGAGAAAGTAAGGATATCTATACTCTTTATTCAGAGGTTGAATTGGTTTAAGCTATGTTAACATCACAACCTCCTATGACATCACTGATGATGTCAGAATTTATGACATCACTGATGACTTCATCACTGGGACTTTGTGTGTGTGTGTGTGTGTGTGTGTGTGTGTGTGTGTGTGTGCGTGCGCGTGTGTGTCTGTCTCTTGTGTGTGTGTGTGATGTCACAATGCCTCTGACATCACTGATGATGTCACAATTTATGACATCACTGATGACATCATCAGTGGGACGGGAGAGCCCTTACTCAATTGTAATTATGTTATTATATTATTATTATATTATATTATTATTACGTTTCTGTTTTATCTGCCGAGGATATTGGCCCAGACGCCAATTGAATATGTGTAAGTAAGGTGATTGTTGACCCTATCCTTGTATGGGTATTTGTCTGTTTTTTTTTTCTTCTATGTTTTTAACTTGTACTGTTTATAGTGTTCTATATGTTGTCTCTGTGATTTGTTATGTAGTGTTCTATATGTTGTCTCTGTGATTTGTTATGTAGTGTTCTATATGTTGTCTCTGTGATTTGTTATGTAGTGTTCTATATGTTGTCTCTGTGATTTGTTATGTAGTGTTCTATATGTTGTCTCTGTGATTTGTTATGTAGTGTTCTATATGTTGTCTCTGTGATTTGTTATGTAGTGTTCTATATGTTGTCTCTGTGATTTGTTATGTAGTGTTCTATATGTTGTCTCTGTGATTTGTTATGTAGTGTTCTATATGTTGTCTCTGTGATTTGTTATGTGTTTTTTAGCTCTGGCACGCCAATTCCTATCCAATGTGGTTTCTACTGCAAATGGTGAATAAGCTGACTGACTGATATCCTATGGAAAAGGTAACAATGTGAGAGTGAGTGTAAGCTGACGAGTCACTGCATGTTGTACGCACACACGCACACGCACACACACACACACACACACACACAGAGTTTCAGTGCCTGTGTCTGAGGGGAGGCAGTTTGTCCACAATATACCGTGTGTATACAGAGAAGAGAGAGACGGCATCAATAATGTAGCATCTTCACTCCGGGAGTCCACACAGTCCAATTAATCTCAAAGCCAAAGGAACAAAGCCTTGGCTATTTGACAAACAGGACATGCTGTAGTTTGCTTGGCTCTATTTGACAAACAGGACATGCTGTAGTTTGCTCAGCTCTATTTGACAAACAGGACATGCTGAAGTTTGTTCGGCTCTATTTGACAAACAGGACATGCTGTAGTTTGTTCGGCTCTATTTGACAAACAGGACATGCTGTAGTTTGTTCTGCTCGATTTGACAAACAGGACATGCTGTAGTTTGTTCGGCTCTATTTGACAAACAGGACATGCTGTAGTTTGTTCTGCTCTATTTGACAAACAGGACATGCTGAAGTTTGTTCGGCTCTATTTGACAAACAGGACATGCTGTAGTTTGTTCGGCTCTATTTGACAAACAGGACATGCTGAAGTTTGTTCTGCTCTATTTGACAAACAGGACATGCTGTAGTTTGTTCTGCTCTATTTGACAAACAGGACATGCTGAAGTTTGCTCAGCTCTATTTGACAAACAGGACATGCTGTAGTTTGTTCTGCTCTATTTGACAAACAGGACATGCTGAAGTTTGTTCGGCTCTATTTGACAAACAGGACATGCTGTAGTTTGTTCGGCTCTATTTGACAAACAGGACATGCTGAAGTTTGTTCTGCTCTATTTGACAAACAGGACATGCTGAAGTTTGTTCGGCTCTATTTGACAAACAGGACATGCTGAAGTTTGTTCGGCTCTATTTGACAAACAGGACATGCTGAAGTTTGTTCGGCTCTATTTGACAAACAGGACATGCTGTAGTTTGCTTGGCTCTATTTGACAAACATGACATGTTGTAGTTTGTTCTGCTCTATTTGACAAACAGGACATGCTGAAGTTTGTTCGGCTCTATTTGACAAACAGGACATGCTGTAGTTTGCTTGGCTCTATTTGACAAACATGACATGTTGTAGTTTGTTCTGCTCTATTTGACAAACAGGACATGCTGAAGTTTGTTCGGCTCTATTTGACAAACAGGACATGTTGTAGTTTGTTCTGCTCGATTTGACAAACAGGACATGCTGTAGTTTGTTCTGCTCTATTTGACAAACAGGACATGTTGTAGTTTGTTCTGCTCTATTTGACAAACAGGACATGCTGTAGTTTGTTCGGCTCTATTTGACAAACAGGACATGTTGTAGTTTGTTCTGCTCGATTTGACAAACAGGACATGCTGTAGTTTGTTCTGCTCTATTTGACAAACAGGACATGCTGTAGTTTGTTCTGCTCGATTTGACAAACAGGACATGCTGTAGTTTGTTCTGCTCGATTTGACAAACAGGACATGCTGTAGTTTGTTCTGCTCTATTTGACAAACAGGACATGCTGTAGTTTGTTCTGCTCGATTTGACAAACAGGACATGCTGTAGTTTGTTCTGCTCGATTTGACAAACAGGACATGCTGTAGTTTGTTCTGCTCTATTTGACAAACAGGACATGTTGTAGTTTGTTCTGCTCTATTTGACAAACAGGACATGCTGTAGTTTGTTCGGCTCTATTTGACAAACAGGACATGTTGTAGTTTGTTCTGCTCTATTTGACAAACAGGACATGTTGTAGTTTGTTCTGCTCTATTTGACAAACAGGACATGCTGTAGTTTGCTCGGCTCTATTTGACAAACATGACATGTTGTAGTTTGTTCTGCTCTATTTGACAAACAGGACATGTTGTAGTTTGTTCTGCTCGATTTGACAAACAGGACATGCTGTAGTTTGTTCGGCTCTATTTGACAAACAGGACATGTTGTAGTTTGTTCTGCTCTATTTGACAAACAGGACAAGCTGTAGTTTGTTCGGCTCTATTTGACAAACAGGACATGTTGTAGTTTGTTCGGCTCTATTTGACAAACAGGACATGCTGTAGTTTGTTCGGCTCTATTTGACAAACAGGGCATGCTGTAGTTTGTTCTGCTCTATTTGACAAACAGAGGACAAGCTGTAGTTTGTTCAGCTCTATTTGACAAACAGGACATACTGTAGTTTGTTCTGCTCTATTTGACAAACAGAGGACAAGCTGTAGTTTGTTCAGCTCTATTTTACAAACAGGACATACTGTAGTTTGTTCGGCTCTATTTGACAAACAGGACATGCTGTAGTTTGTTCTGCACACTGGTGGTGTGACATAGGACTATCCCACAAGGTGACTGGTAATGTGACATAGGACTATCCCACAAGGTGACTGGTAGTGTTTGCTGGGTGCCAGTGGAGCCTTACAGGTTTGTATCTGAGGGCATCACGGTAGGAGCCAAACAGAGCCGCCTGCGTTCTCAGGAAGGCCCGGGCCACGCCACATCCTGTTGCTGTGGACTGCTTCTTCAGCTTACTCTTCAGATAGGACACCTGGCGAGAGACAGAAAGAGAGAGAGGGAGAGAGAGAAGGAGAGAGATGGGAGGGGGGGAGAGAGAGGGAGAGAGACAGAGGGAGAGAGATGGGAGGGGGGAGAGAGAGAGAGAGGTAGAGGGGTAAAAGTTAAATTATCACCTCTGAAATTGGCGGAGGAAACGGCGAGCCCACTCTGGGTGTGAAGTATCGCATTTGCAGGTCATCTCAAAAAAAGAGAGAAGTCAGGAAGAGAAAGACGGAGCTTCAGCCTCTCCTCCAAGCTGAGAGCTGAGAGCTGAGAGCTGAGAGCACCTGCTGCTCTGCTAATTGAGGAGAGGATGGGAAGGGAGGGGGAGGGAGGGGGTGAGAGGGAGGGAGGGGACAGGAGAGAGGAAATAGAAACTCTCATCTGCGCTCTCCCTCTCTCACCCCCACTCTACCCTCTCTCACCCTGCTCTCCTTTCTCACCCCTGCTCTCCTCTCACCCTCACTCTCCCTCTCTCACCCCTGCTCACCCCCACTCTCCCTCTCTCACCCCTGCTCACCCCCACTCTCCCTCTCTCACCCCCACTCTCCCTCTCACCCCCGCTCTGCCTCTCTCACCCCCACTCTGCCTCTCTCACCCCCACTCTCCCTCTCACCCCTTCTCTCCTCTCACCCCCGCTCTGCCTCTCTCACCCCTGGTCTCCCTCTCACCCCCACTCTCCCTCTCTCACCCCTGCTCTCCTCTCACCCCCGCTCTCCTCTCTCACCCCTGCTCTCCTCTCTCACCCCTGCTCTCCTCTCTCACCCCCACTCTCCCTCTCACCCCCGCTCTCCTCTCTCACCCCCACTCTCCCTCTCACCCCCGCTCTCCTCTCACCCCCACTCTCCTCTCACCCCTGCTCTCCTCTCTCACCCCCACTCTCCCTCTCACCCCCGCTCTCCTCTCACCCCCGCTCTCCTCTCACCCCTGCTCTCCTCTCACCCCCGCTCTCCCTCTCACCCCCGCTCTCCTCTCTCACCCCCACTCTCCCTCTCACCCCCCGCTCTCCTCTCACCCCTGCTCTCCTCTCACCCCCGCTCTCCTCTCTCACCCCTGCTCTCCTCTCTCACCCCTGCTCTCCTCTCTCACCCCCACTCTCCCTCTCACCCCCCGCTCTCCTCTCTCACCCCCACTCTCCCTCTCACCCCTGCTCTCCTCTCACCCCCGCTCTCCTCTCTCACCCCTGCTCTCCTCTCTCACCCCTGCTCTCCTCTCTCACCCCCACTCTCCCTCTCACCCCCGCTCTCCTCTCTCACCCCCACTCTCCTCTCTCACCCCCACTCTCCCTCTCACCCCCACTCTCCTCTCACCCCCACTCTCCTCTCTCACCCCCACTCTCCCTCTCACCCCCGCTCTCCTCTCACCCCCACTCTCCTCACACCCCTGCTCTCCTCGCTCACCCCCGCTCTGCCTCTCTCACCCCTGCTCTCCCTCTCACCCCTGCTCTGCCTCTCTCACCCCCGCTCTGCCTCTCTCACCCCCACTCTCCCTCTCTCACCCCTGCTCTCCTCTCACCCCCGCTCCCCTCTCTCACCCCTGCTCTCCCTCTCACCCCCGCTCTCCTCTCTCACCCCTGCTCTCCTCTCACCCCTGCTCTCCTCTCTCACCCCTGCTCTCCTCTCACCCCTGCTCTCCTCTCTCACCCCTGCTCTCCTCTCACCCCTGCTCTCCTCTCTCACCCCTGCTCTCCTCTCACCCCTGCTCTCCTCTCTCATCCCTGCTCTCCTCTCTCACCCCCACTCTCCGTCTCTCACCCCCACTCTCACCCCCGCTCTCATCTCACCACCTCCTTGCCGTTTGCTTCTTCTCCCTCCATTTCTTACTCCCCACCTCCCTGCTCTCCCATCCTCCTCTCCCCCCCCCCCCTCTCCTGGCTCCCTCTAGAAAAGAGACTCTTGACATAAGAAAGTCTTTAATTATTTCCCGCTCTCTCCTGGCTCTCC
>NW_028150643.1:0-23558 GCF_964638095.1 Poromitra crassiceps | reverse complement strand
AATGCGGTCTTAGCCTCTCTGGTCTCAACACTCTGTCTGATTTTGGATTTTTTTTTTTTTTTTCAAAGTCAGACTTGACACCAGAGAGGCTGAATACCGCACTGAGTCAATGCGGTCTTAGCCTCTCTGGTCTCAACACTCTGTCTGATTTTGGATTTTTTTTTTTTTTTTCAAAGTCAGACTTGACACCAGAGAGGCTGAATACCGCACTGAGTCAATGCGGTCTTAGCCTCTCTGGTGTCAACACTCTGTCTGATTTTGGATTTTTTTTTTTTTTTTCAAAGTCAGACTTGACACCAGAGAGGCTGAATACCGCACTGAGTCAATGCGGTCTTAGCCTCTCTGGTGTCAACACTCTGTCTGATTTTGGATTTTTTTTTTTTTTTTCAAAGTCAGACTTGACACCAGAGAGGCTGAATACCGCACTGAGTCAATGCGGTCTTAGCCTCTCTGGTCTTAACAATCTGTCTGATTTTGGATTTTTTTTTTTTTTTTCAAAGTCAGACTTGACACCAGAGAGGCTGAATACCGCACTGAGTCAATGCGGTCTTAGCCTCTCTGGTCTCAACACTCTGTCTGATTTTGGATTTTTTTTTTTTTTTTCAAAGTCAGACTTGACACCAGAGAGGCTGAATACCGCACTGAGTCAATGCAGTCTTAGCCTCTCTGGTGTCAACACTCTGTCTGATTTTGGATTTTTTTTTTTTTTTTCAAAGTCAGACTTGACACCAGAGAGGCTGAATACCGCACTGAGTCAATGCGGTCTTAGCCTCTCTGGTCTCAACACTCTGTCTGATTTTGGATTTTTTTTTTTTTTTTCCAAAATCAGACTTGACACCAGAGAGGCTGAATACCGCACTGAGTCAATGCGGTCTTAGCCTCTCTGGTGTCAACACTCTGTCTGATTTTGGATTTTTTTTTTTTTTCCAAAATCAGACTTGACACCAGAGAGGCTGAATACCGCACTGAGTCAATGCGGTCTTAGCCTCTCTGGTCTCAACACTCGGTCTGATTTTGGATTTTTTTTTTTTTTTCCCAAAATCAGACTTGACACCAGAGAGGCTGAATACCGCACTGAGTCAATGCGGTCTTAGCCTCTCTGGTGTCAACACTCTGTCTGATTTTGGATTTTTTTTTTTTTTTTTCAAAGTCAGACTTGACACCAGAGAGGCTGAATACCGCACTGAGTCAATGCGGTCTTAGCCTCTCTGGTCTCAACACTCTGTCTGATTTTGGATTTTTTTTTTTTTTTTCAAAGTCAGACTTGACACCAGAGAGGCTGAATACCGCACTGAGTCAATGCGGTCTTAGCCTCTCTGGTCTCAACACTCTGTCTGATTTTGGATTTTTTTTTTTTTTTTCAAAGTCAGACTTGACACCAGAGAGGCTGAATACCGCACTGAGTCAATGCGGTCTTAGCCTCTCTGGTGTCAACACTCTGTCTGATTTTGGATTTTTTTTTTTTTTTTCAAAGTCAGACTTGACACCAGAGAGGCTGAATACCGCACTGAGTCAATGCGGTCTTAGCCTCTCTGGTGTCAACACTCTGTCTGATTTTGGATTTTTTTTTTTTTTTTCAAAGTCAGACTTGACACCAGAGAGGCTGAATACCGCACTGAGTCAATGCGGTCTTAGCCTCTCTGGTCTCAACACTCTGTCTGATTTTGGATTTTTTTTTTTTTTTTCAAAGTCAGACTTGACACCAGAGAGGCTGAATACCGCACTGAGTCAATGCGGTCTTAGCCTCTCTGGTCTCAACACTCTGTCTGATTTTGGATTTTTTTTTTTTTTTTCAAAGTCAGACTTGACACCAGAGAGGCTGAATACCGCACTGAGTCAATGCAGTCTTAGCCTCTCTGGTGTCAACACTCTGTCTGATTTTGGATTTTTTTTTTTTTTTTCAAAGTCAGACTTGACACCAGAGAGGCTGAATACCGCACTGAGTCAATGCGGTCTTAGCCTCTCTGGTCTCAACACTCTGTCTGATTTTGGATTTTTTTTTTTTTTTTTCCAAAATCAGACTTGACACCAGAGAGGCTGAATACCGCACTGAGTCAATGCGGTCTTAGCCTCTCTGGTGTCAACACTCTGTCTGATTTTGGATTTTTTTTTTTTTTCCAAAATCAGACTTGACACCAGAGAGGCTGAATACCGCACTGAGTCAATGCGGTCTTAGCCTCTCTGGTCTCAACACTCGGTCTGATTTTGGATTTTTTTTTTTTTTTCCCAAAATCAGACTTGACACCAGAGAGGCTGAATACCGCACTGAGTCAATGCGGTCTTAGCCTCTCTGGTCTCAACACTCTGTCTGATTTTGGTTTTTTTTTTTTTTTTTCCAAAATCAGACTTGACACCAGAGAAGCTGAATACCGCACTGAGTCAATGCGGTCTTAGCCTCTCTGGTGTCAACACTCTGTCTGATTTTGGATTTTTTTTTTTTTTTTTTTTTCCAAAATCAGACTTGAAACCAGAGAGGCTGAATACCGCACTGAGTCAATGCAGTCTTAGCCTCTCTGGTCTCAACACTCTGTCTGATTTTGGATTTTTTTTTTTTTTTCCAAAGTCAGACTTGACACCAGAGAGGCTGAATACCGCACTGAGTCAATGCGGTCTTAGCCTCTCTGGTCTCAACACTCTGTCTGATTTTGGATTTTTTTTTTTTTTTCAAAGTCAGACTTGACACCAGAGAGGCTGAATACCGCACTGAGTCAATGCGGTCTTAGCCTCTCTGGTGTCAACACTCTGTCTGATTTTGGATTTTTTTTTTTTTTTTCAAAGTCAGACTTGACACCAGAGAGGCTGAATACCGCACTGAGTCAATGCGGTCTTAGCCTCTCTGGTGTCAACACTCTGTCTGATTTTGGATTTTTTTTTTTTTTTCAAAGTCAGACTTGACACCAGAGAGGCTGAATACCGCACTGAGTCAATGCGGTCTTAGCCTCTCTGGTCTCAACACTCTGTCTGATTTTGGATTTTTTTTTTTTTTTTCAAAGTCAGACTTGACACCAGAGAGGCTGAATACCGCACTGAGTCAATGCGGTCTTAGCCTCTCTGGTCTCAACACTCTGTCTGATTTTGGATTTTTTTTTTTTTTTTCAAAGTCAGACTTGACACCAGAGAGGCTGAATACCGCACTGAGTCAATGCGGTCTTAGCCTCTCTGGTGTCAACACTCTGTCTGATTTTGGATTTTTTTTTTTTTTTTCAAAGTCAGACTTGACACCAGAGAGGCTGAATACCGCACTGAGTCAATGCGGTCTTAGCCTCTCTGGTGTCAACACTCTGTCTGATTTTGGATTTTTTTTTTTTTTTTCAAAGTCAGACTTGACACCAGAGAGGCTGAATACCGCACTGAGTCAATGCGGTCTTAGCCTCTCTGGTCTCAACACTCTGTCTGATTTTGGATTTTTTTTTTTTTTTTCAAAGTCAGACTTGACACCAGAGAGGCTGAATACCGCACTGAGTCAATGCGGTCTTAGCCTCTCTGGTCTCAACACTCTGTCTGATTTTGGATTTTTTTTTTTTTTTTTCAAAGTCAGACTTGACACCAGAGAGGCTGAATACCGCACTGAGTCAATGCAGTCTTAGCCTCTCTGGTGTCAACACTCTGTCTGATTTGGATTTTTTTTTTTTTTTCAAAGTCAGACTTGACACCAGAGAGGCTGAATACCGCACTGAGTCAATGCGGTCTTAGCCTCTCTGGTCTCAACACTCTGTCTGATTTTGGATTTTTTTTTTTTTTTTCCAAAATCAGACTTGACACCAGAGAGGCTGAATACCGCACTGAGTCAATGCGGTCTTAGCCTCTCTGGTGTCAACACTCTGTCTGATTTTGGATTTTTTTTTTTTTTTCCAAAATCAGACTTGACACCAGAGAGGCTGAATACCGCACTGAGTCAATGCGGTCTTAGCCTCTCTGGTCTCAACACTCGGTCTGATTTTGGATTTTTTTTTTTTTTCCCAAAATCAGACTTGACACCAGAGAGGCTGAATACCGCACTGAGTCAATGCGGTCTTAGCCTCTCTGGTCTCAACACTCTGTCTGATTTTTTTTTTTTTTTTTTTTTTTCCAAAATCAGACTTGACACCAGAGAAGCTGAATACCGCACTGAGTCAATGCGGTCTTAGCCTCTCTGGTGTCAACACTCTGTCTGATTTTGGATTTTTTTTTTTTTTTTTTTCCAAAATCAGACTTGAAACCAGAGAGGCTGAATACCGCACTGAGTCAATGCAGTCTTAGCCTCTCTGGTCTCAACACTCTGTCTGATTTTGGATTTTTTTTTTTTTTCCAAAGTCAGACTTGACACCAGAGAGGCTGAATACCGCACTGAGTCAATGCGGTCTTAGCCTCTCTGGTCTCAACACTCTGTCTGATTTTGGATTTTTTTTTTTTTTTTCAAAGTCAGACTTGACACCAGAGAGGCTGAATACCGCACTGAGTCAATGCGGTCTTCGCCTCTCTGGTCTCAACACTCTGTCTGATTTTGGATTTTTTTTTTTTTTTCAAAGTCAGACTTGACACCAGAGAGGCTGAATACCGCACTGAGTCAATGCGGTCTTAGCCTCTCTGGTGTCAACACTCTGTCTGATTTTGGATTTTTTTTTTTTTTTTCAAAGTCAGACTTGACACCAGAGAGGCTGAATACCGCACTGAGTCAATGCGGTCTTAGCCTCTCTGGTCTCAACACTCTGTCTGATTTTGGATTTTTTTTTTTTTTTTCAAAGTCAGACTTGACACCAGAGAGGCTGAATACCGCACTGAGTCAATGCGGTCTTAGCCTCTCTGGTCTCAACACTCTGTCTGATTTTGGATTTTTTTTTTTTTTTTCAAAGTCAGACTTGACACCAGAGAGGCTGAATACCGCACTGAGTCAATGCGGTCTTAGCCTCTCTGGTGTCAACACTCTGTCTGATTTTGGATTTTTTTTTTTTTTTTCAAAGTCAGACTTGACACCAGAGAGGCTGAATACCGCACTGAGTCAATGCGGTCTTAGCCTCTCTGGTCTCAACACTCTGTCTGATTTTGGATTTTTTTTTTTTTTTTCAAAGTCAGACTTGACACCAGAGAGGCTGAATACCGCACTGAGTCAATGCGGTCTTAGCCTCTCTGGTCTCAACACTCTGTCTGATTTTGGATTTTTTTTTTTTTTTTCAAAGTCAGACTTGACACCAGAGAGGCTGAATACCGCACTGAGTCAATGCGGTCTTAGCCTCTCTGGTCTCAACACTCTGTCTGATTTTGGATTTTTTTTTTTTTTTTTCCAAAATCAGACTTGACACCAGAGAGGCTGAATACCGCACTGAGTCAATGCGGTCTTAGCCTCTCTGGTGTCAACACTCTGTCTGATTTTGGATTTTTTTTTTTTTTCCAAAATCAGACTTGACACCAGAGAGGCTGAATACCGCACTGAGTCAATGCGGTCTTAGCCTCTCTGGTCTCAACACTCGGTCTGATTTTGGATTTTTTTTTTTTTTTCCCAAAATCAGACTTGACACCAGAGAGGCTGAATACCGCACTGAGTCAATGCGGTCTTAGCCTCTCTGGTCTCAACACTCTGTCTGATTTTGGATTTTTTTTTTTTTTTTCAAAGTCAGACTTGACACCAGAGAGGCTGAATACCGCACTGAGTCAATGCGGTCTTAGCCTCTCTGGTGTCAACACTCTGTCTGATTTTGGATTTTTTTTTTTTTTTTCAAAGTCAGACTTGACACCAGAGAGGCTGAATACCGCACTGAGTCAATGCGGTCTTAGCCTCTCTGGTCTCAACACTCTGTCTGATTTTGGATTTTTTTTTTTTTTTTCAAAGTCAGACTTGACACCAGAGAGGCTGAATACCGCACTGAGTCAATGCGGTCTTAGCCTCTCTGGTCTCAACACTCTGTCTGATTTTGGATTTTTTTTTTTTTTTTTCAAAGTCAGACTTGACACCAGAGAGGCTGAATACCGCACTGAGTCAATGCGGTCTTAGCCTCTCTGGTGTCAACACTCTGTCTGATTTTGGATTTTTTTTTTTTTTTTCAAAGTCAGACTTGACACCAGAGAGGCTGAATACCGCACTGAGTCAATGCGGTCTTAGCCTCTCTGGTGTCAACACTCTGTCTGATTTTGGATTTTTTTTTTTTTTTTCAAAGTCAGACTTGACACCAGAGAGGCTGAATACCGCACTGAGTCAATGCGGTCTTAGCCTCTCTGGTCTCAACACTCTGTCTGATTTTGGATTTTTTTTTTTTTTTTCAAAGTCAGACTTGACACCAGAGAGGCTGAATACCGCACTGAGTCAATGCGGTCTTAGCCTCTCTGGTCTCAACACTCTGTCTGATTTTGGATTTTTTTTTTTTTTTTCAAAGTCAGACTTGACACCAGAGAGGCTGAATACCGCACTGAGTCAATGCGGTCTTAGCCTCTCTGGTGTCAACACTCTGTCTGATTTTGGATTTTTTTTTTTTTTTTCAAAGTCAGACTTGACACCAGAGAGGCTGAATACCGCACTGAGTCAATGCGGTCTTAGCCTCTCTGGTGTCAACACTCTGTCTGATTTTGGATTTTTTTTTTTTTTTTCAAAGTCAGACTTGACACCAGAGAGGCTGAATACCGCACTGAGTCAATGCGGTCTTAGCCTCTCTGGTCTTAACACTCTGTCTGATTTTGGATTTTTTTTTTTTTTTTCAAAGTCAGACTTGACACCAGAGAGGCTGAATACCGCACTGAGTCAATGCGGTCTTAGCCTCTCTGGTCTCAACACTCTGTCTGATTTTGGATTTTTTTTTTTTTTTTCAAAGTCAGACTTGACACCAGAGAGGCTGAATACCGCACTGAGTCAATGCAGTCTTAGCCTCTCTGGTGTCAACACTCTGTCTGATTTTGGATTTTTTTTTTTTTTTTCAAAGTCAGACTTGACACCAGAGAGGCTGAATACCGCACTGAGTCAATGCGGTCTTAGCCTCTCTGGTCTCAACACTCTGTCTGATTTTGGATTTTTTTTTTTTTTTTTCCAAAATCAGACTTGACACCAGAGAGGCTGAATACCGCACTGAGTCAATGCAGTCTTAGCCTCTCTGGTCTCAACACTCTGTCTGATTTTGGATTTTTTTTTTTTTTTTTTCCAAAATCAGACTTGAAACCAGAGAGGCTGAATACCGCACTGAGTCAATGCAGTCTTAGCCTCTCTGGTCTCAACACTCTGTCTGATTTTGGATTTTTTTTTTTTTTCCAAAGTCAGACTTGACACCAGAGAGGCTGAATACCGCACTGAGTCAATGCGGTCTTAGCCTCTCTGGTCTCAACACTCTGTCTGATTTTGGATTTTTTTTTTTTTTTTCAAAGTCAGACTTGACACCAGAGAGGCTGAATACCGCACTGAGTCAATGCGGTCTTAGCCTCTCTGGTGTCAACACTCTGTCTGATTTTGGATTTTTTTTTTTTTTTTCAAAGTCAGACTTGACACCAGAGAGGCTGAATACCGCACTGAGTCAATGCGGTCTTAGCCTCTCTGGTCTCAACACTCTGTCTGATTTTGGATTTTTTTTTTTTTTTTCAAAGTCAGACTTGACACCAGAGAGGCTGAATACCGCACTGAGTCAATGCGGTCTTAGCCTCTCTGGTCTCAACACTCTGTCTGATTTTGGATTTTTTTTTTTTTTTTCAAAGTCAGACTTGACACCAGAGAGGCTGAATACCGCACTGAGTCAATGCGGTCTTAGCCTCTCTGGTGTCAACACTCTGTCTGATTTTGGATTTTTTTTTTTTTTTTCAAAGTCAGACTTGACACCAGAGAGGCTGAATACCGCACTGAGTCAATGCGGTCTTAGCCTCTCTGGTGTCAACACTCTGTCTGATTTTGGATTTTTTTTTTTTTTTTCAAAGTCAGACTTGACACCAGAGAGGCTGAATACCGCACTGAGTCAATGCGGTCTTAGCCTCTCTGGTCTTAACACTCTGTCTGATTTTGGATTTTTTTTTTTTTTTTCAAAGTCAGACTTGACACCAGAGAGGCTGAATACCGCACTGAGTCAATGCGGTCTTAGCCTCTCTGGTCTCAACACTCTGTCTGATTTTGGATTTTTTTTTTTTTTTTCAAAGTCAGACTTGACACCAGAGAGGCTGAATACCGCACTGAGTCAATGCAGTCTTAGCCTCTCTGGTGTCAACACTCTGTCTGATTTTGGATTTTTTTTTTTTTTTCAAAGTCAGACTTGACACCAGAGAGGCTGAATACCGCACTGAGTCAATGCGGTCTTAGCCTCTCTGGTCTCAACACTCTGTCTGATTTTGGATTTTTTTTTTTTTTTTTCCAAAATCAGACTTGACACCAGAGAGGCTGAATACCGCACTGAGTCAATGCGGTCTTAGCCTCTCTGGTGTCAACACTCTGTCTGATTTTGGATTTTTTTTTTTTTTCCAAAATCAGACTTGACACCAGAGAGGCTGAATACCGCACTGAGTCAATGCGGTCTTAGCCTCTCTGGTCTCAACACTCGGTCTGATTTTGGATTTTTTTTTTTTTTCCCAAAATCAGACTTGACACCAGAGAGGCTGAATACCGCACTGAGTCAATGCGGTCTTAGCCTCTCTGGTGTCAACACTCTGTCTGATTTTGGATTTTTTTTTTTTTTTTCAAAGTCAGACTTGACACCAGAGAGGCTGAATACCGCACTGAGTCAATGCGGTCTTAGCCTCTCTGGTCTCAACACTCTGTCTGATTTTGGATTTTTTTTTTTTTTTTCAAAGTCAGACTTGACACCAGAGAGGCTGAATACCGCACTGAGTCAATGCGGTCTTAGCCTCTCTGGTCTCAACACTCTGTCTGATTTTGGATTTTTTTTTTTTTTTCAAAGTCAGACTTGACACCAGAGAGGCTGAATACCGCACTGAGTCAATGCGGTCTTAGCCTCTCTGGTGTCAACACTCTGTCTGATTTTGGATTTTTTTTTTTTTTTCAAAGTCAGACTTGACACCAGAGAGGCTGAATACCGCACTGAGTCAATGCGGTCTTAGCCTCTCTGGTGTCAACACTCTGTCTGATTTTGGATTTTTTTTTTTTTTTTCAAAGTCAGACTTGACACCAGAGAGGCTGAATACCGCACTGAGTCAATGCGGTCTTAGCCTCTCTGGTCTCAACACTCTGTCTGATTTTGGATTTTTTTTTTTTTTTTCAAAGTCAGACTTGACACCAGAGAGGCTGAATACCGCACTGAGTCAATGCGGTCTTAGCCTCTCTGGTCTCAACACTCTGTCTGATTTTGGATTTTTTTTTTTTTTTTCAAAGTCAGACTTGACACCAGAGAGGCTGAATACTGCACTGAGTCAATGCAGTCTTAGCCTCTCTGGTGTCAACACTCTGTCTGATTTTGGATTTTTTTTTTTTTTTTCAAAGTCAGACTTGACACCAGAGAGGCTGAATACCGCACTGAGTCAATGCGGTCTTAGCCTCTCTGGTCTCAACACTCTGTCTGATTTTGGATTTTTTTTTTTTTTTTTCCAAAATCAGACTTGACACCAGAGAGGCTGAATACCGCACTGAGTCAATGCGGTCTTAGCCTCTCTGGTGTCAACACTCTGTCTGATTTTGGATTTTTTTTTTTTTTCCAAAATCAGACTTGACACCAGAGAGGCTGAATACCGCACTGAGTCAATGCGGTCTTAGCCTCTCTGGTCTCAACACTCGGTCTGATTTTGGATTTTTTTTTTTTTCCCCAAAATCAGACTTGACACCAGAGAGGCTGAATACCGCACTGAGTCAATGCGGTCTTAGCCTCTCTGGTCTCAACACTCTGTCTGATTTTGGTTGTTTTTTTTTTTTTTCCAAAATCAGACTTGACACCAGAGAAGCTGAATACCGCACTGAGTCAATGCGGTCTTAGCCTCTCTGGTGTCAACACTCTGTCTGATTTTGGATTTTTTTTTTTTTTTTTTTCCAAAATCAGACTTGAAACCAGAGAGGCTGAATACCGCACTGAGTCAATGCAGTCTTAGCCTCTCTGGTCTCAACACTCTGTCTGATTTTGGATTTTTTTTTTTTTTCCAAAGTCAGACTTGACACCAGAGAGGCTGAATACCGCACTGAGTCAATGCGGTCTTAGCCTCTCTGGTCTCAACACTCTGTCTGATTTTGGATTTTTTTTTTTTTTTTCAAAGTCAGACTTGACACCAGAGAGGCTGAATACCGCACTGAGTCAATGCGGTCTTAGCCTCTCTGGTGTCAACACTCTGTCTGATTTTGGATTTTTTTTTTTTTTTTCAAAGTCAGACTTGACACCAGAGAGGCTGAATACCGCACTGAGTCAATGCGGTCTTAGCCTCTCTGGTGTCAACACTCTGTCTGATTTTGGATTTTTTTTTTTTTTTTCAAAGTCAGACTTGACACCAGAGAGGCTGAATACCGCACTGAGTCAATGCGGTCTTAGCCTCTCTGGTCTCAACACTCTGTCTGATTTTGGATTTTTTTTTTTTTTTTCAAAGTCAGACTTGACACCAGAGAGGCTGAATACCGCACTGAGTCAATGCGGTCTTAGCCTCTCTGGTCTCAACACTCTGTCTGATTTTGGATTTTTTTTTTTTTTTTCAAAGTCAGACTTGACACCAGAGAGGCTGAATACCGCACTGAGTCAATGCGGTCTTAGCCTCTCTGGTGTCGACACTCTGTCTGATATTGGATTTTTTTTTTTTTTTTCAAAGTCAGACTTGACACCAGAGAGGCTGAATACCGCACTGAGTCAATGCGGTCTTAGCCTCTCTGGTGTCAACACTCTGTCTGATTTTGGATTTTTTTTTTTTTTTCAAAGTCAGACTTGACACCAGAGAGGCTGAATACCGCACTGAGTCAATGCGGTCTTAGCCTCTCTGGTCTCAACACTCTGTCTGATTTTGGATTTTTTTTTTTTTTTTCAAAGTCAGACTTGACACCAGAGAGGCTGAATACCGCACTGAGTCAATGCGGTCTTAGCCTCTCTGGTCTCAACACTGTCTGATTTTGGATTTTTTTTTTTTTTTTCAAAGTCAGACTTGACACCAGAGAGGCTGAATACCGCACTGAGTCAATGCAGTCTTAGCCTCTCTGGTGTCAACACTCTGTCTGATTTTGGATTTTTTTTTTTTTTTTCAAAGTCAGACTTGACACCAGAGAGGCTGAATACCGCACTGAGTCAATGCGGTCTTAGCCTCTCTGGTCTCAACACTCTGTCTGATTTTGGATTTTTTTTTTTTTTTTCCAAAATCAGACTTGACACCAGAGAGGCTGAATACCGCACTGAGTCAATGCGGTCTTAGCCTCTCTGGTGTCAACACTCTGTCTGATTTTGGATTTTTTTTTTTTTTCCAAAATCAGACTTGACACCAGAGAGGCTGAATACCGCACTGAGTCAATGCGGTCTTAGCCTCTCTGGTCTCAACACTCGGTCTGATTTTGGATTTTTTTTTTTTTCCCCAAAATCAGACTTGACACCAGAGAGGCTGAATACCGCACTGAGTCAATGCGGTCTTAGCCTCTCTGGTCTCAACACTCTGTCTGATTTTTTTTTTTTTTTTTTTTTTCCAAAATCAGACTTGACACCAGAGAAGCTGAATACCGCACTGAGTCAATGCGGTCTTAGCCTCTCTGGTGTCAACACTCTGTCTGATTTTGGATTTTTTTTTTTTTTTTTTTCCAAAATCAGACTTGAAACCAGAGAGGCTGAATACCGCACTGAGTCAATGCAGTCTTAGCCTCTCTGGTCTCAACACTCTGTCTGATTTTGGATTTTTTTTTTTTTTCCAAAGTCAGACTTGACACCAGAGAGGCTGAATACCGCACTGAGTCAATGCGGTCTTAGCCTCTCTGGTCTCAACACTCTGTCTGATTTTGGATTTTTTTTTTTTTTTTCAAAGTCAGACTTGACACCAGAGAGGCTGAATACCGCACTGAGTCAATGCGGTCTTCGCCTCTCTGGTCTCAACACTCTGTCTGATTTTGGATTTTTTTTTTTTTTTTCAAAGTCAGACTTGACACCAGAGAGGCTGAATACCGCACTGAGTCAATGCGGTCTTAGCCTCTCTGGTGTCAACACTCTGTCTGATTTTGGATTTTTTTTTTTTTTTTCAAAGTCAGACTTGACACCAGAGAGGCTGAATACCGCACTGAGTCAATGCAGTCTTAGCCTCTCTGGTCTCAACACTCTGTCTGATTTTGGATTTTTTTTTTTTTTTTCAAAGTCAGACTTGACACCAGAGAGGCTGAATACCGCACTGAGTCAATGCGGTCTTAGCCTCTCTGGTCTCAACACTCTGTCTGATTTTGGATTTTTTTTTTTTTTTTCAAAGTCAGACTTGACACCAGAGAGGCTGAATACCGCACTGAGTCAATGCGGTCTTAGCCTCTCTGGTGTCAACACTCTGTCTGATTTTGGATTTTTTTTTTTTTTTTCAAAGTCAGACTTGACACCAGAGAGGCTGAATACCGCACTGAGTCAATGCGGTCTTAGCCTCTCTGGTCTCAACACTCTGTCTGATTTTCGGATTTTTTTTTTTTTTTTCAAAGTCAGACTTGACACCAGAGAGGCTGAATACCGCACTGAGTCAATGCGGTCTTAGCCTCTCTGGTCTCAACACTCTGTCTGATTTTGGATTTTTTTTTTTTTTTTCAAAGTCAGACTTGACACCAGAGAGGCTGAATACCGCACTGAGTCAATGCGGTCTTAGCCTCTCTGGTCTCAACACTCTGTCTGATTTTGGATTTTTTTTTTTTTTTTTCCAAAATCAGACTTGACACCAGAGAGGCTGAATACCGCACTGAGTCAATGCGGTCTTAGCCTCTCTGGTGTCAACACTCTGTCTGATTTTGGATTTTTTTTTTTTTTCCAAAATCAGACTTGACACCAGAGAGGCTGAATACCGCACTGAGTCAATGCGGTCTTAGCCTCTCTGGTCTCAACACTCGGTCTGATTTTGGATTTTTTTTTTTTTTTCCCAAAATCAGACTTGACACCAGAGAGGCTGAATACCGCACTGAGTCAATGCGGTCTTAGCCTCTCTGGTCTCAACACTCTGTCTGATTTTGGATTTTTTTTTTTTTTTTCAAAGTCAGACTTGACACCAGAGAGGCTGAATACCGCACTGAGTCAATGCGGTCTTAGCCTCTCTGGTGTCAACACTCTGTCTGATTTTGGATTTTTTTTTTTTTTTTCAAAGTCAGACTTGACACCAGAGAGGCTGAATACCGCACTGAGTCAATGCGGTCTTAGCCTCTCTGGTCTCAACACTCTGTCTGATTTTGGATTTTTTTTTTTTTTTTCAAAGTCAGACTTGACACCAGAGAGGCTGAATACCGCACTGAGTCAATGCGGTCTTAGCCTCTCTGGTCTCAACACTCTGTCTGATTTTGGATTTTTTTTTTTTTTTTCAAAGTCAGACTTGACACCAGAGAGGCTGAATACCGCACTGAGTCAATGCGGTCTTAGCCTCTCTGGTGTCAACACTCTGTCTGATTTTGGATTTTTTTTTTTTTTTTCAAAGTCAGACTTGACACCAGAGAGGCTGAATACCGCACTGAGTCAATGCGGTCTTAGCCTCTCTGGTCTCAACACTCTGTCTGATTTTGGATTTTTTTTTTTTTTTTTCCAAAATCAGACTTGACACCAGAGAGGCTGAATACCGCACTGAGTCAATGCGGTCTTAGCCTCTCTGGTGTCAACACTCTGTCTGATTTTGGATTTTTTTTTTTTTTCCAAAATCAGACTTGACACCAGAGAGGCTGAATACCGCACTGAGTCAATGCGGTCTTAGCCTCTCTGGTCTCAACACTCGGTCTGATTTTGGATTTTTTTTTTTTTTCCCAAAATCAGACTTGACACCAGAGAGGCTGAATACCGCACTGAGTCAATGCAGTCTTAGCCTCTCTGGTCTCAACACTCTGTCTGATTTTTTTTTTTTTTTTTTTTTTTCCAAAATCAGACTTGACACCAGAGAAGCTGAATACCGCACTGAGTCAATGCGGTCTTAGCCTCTCTGGTGTCAACACTCTGTCTGATTTTGGATTTTTTTTTTTTTTTTTTCCAAAATCAGACTTGAAACCAGAGAGGCTGAATACCGCACTGAGTCAATGCAGTCTTAGCCTCTCTGGTCTCAACACTCTGTCTGATTTTGGATTTTTTTTTTTTTTCCAAAGTCAGACTTGACACCAGAGAGGCTGAATACCGCACTGAGTCAATGCGGTCTTAGCCTCTCTGGTCTCAACACTCTGTCTGATTTTGGATTTTTTTTTTTTTTTTCAAAGTCAGACTTGACACCAGAGAGGCTGAATACCGCACTGAGTCAATGCGGTCTTAGCCTCTCTGGTCTCAACACTCTGTCTGATTTTGGATTTTTTTTTTTTTTTTCCAAAATCAGACTTGACACCAGAGAGGCTGAATACCGCACTGAGTCAATGCGGTCTTAGCCTCTCTGGTGTCAACACTCTGTCTGATTTTGGATTTTTTTTTTTTTTCCAAAATCAGACTTGACACCAGAGAGGCTGAATACCGCACTGAGTCAATGCGGTCTTAGCCTCTCTGGTCTCAACACTCGGTCTGATTTTGGATTTTTTTTTTTTTTTCCCAAAATCAGACTTGACACCAGAGAGGCTGAATACCGCACTGAGTCAATGCGGTCTTAGCCTCTCTGGTCTCAACACTCTGTCTGATTTTGGATTTTTTTTTTTTTTTTCAAAGTCAGACTTGACACCAGAGAGGCTGAATACCGCACTGAGTCAATGCGGTCTTAGCCTCTCTGGTGTCAACACTCTGTCTGATTTTGGATTTTTTTTTTTTTTTTCAAAGTCAGACTTGACACCAGAGAGGCTGAATACCGCACTGAGTCAATGCGGTCTTAGCCTCTCTGGTCTCAACACTCTGTCTGATTTTGGATTTTTTTTTTTTTTTTCAAAGTCAGACTTGACACCAGAGAGGCTGAATACCGCACTGAGTCAATGCGGTCTTAGCCTCTCTGGTCTCAACACTCTGTCTGATTTTGGATTTTTTTTTTTTTTTTCAAAGTCAGACTTGACACCAGAGAGGCTGAATACCGCACTGAGTCAATGCGGTCTTAGCCTCTCTGGTGTCAACACTCTGTCTGATTTTGGATTTTTTTTTTTTTTTCAAAGTCAGACTTGACACCAGAGAGGCTGAATACCGCACTGAGTCAATGCGGTCTTAGCCTCTCTGGTCTCAACACTCTGTCTGATTTTGGATTTTTTTTTTTTTTTTCCAAAATCAGACTTGACACCAGAGAGGCTGAATACCGCACTGAGTCAATGCGGTCTTAGCCTCTCTGGTGTCAACACTCTGTCTGATTTTGGATTTTTTTTTTTTTTCCAAAATCAGACTTGACACCAGAGAGGCTGAATACCGCACTGAGTCAATGCGGTCTTAGCCTCTCTGGTCTCAACACTCGGTCTGATTTTGGATTTTTTTTTTTTTTCCCAAAATCAGACTTGACACCAGAGAGGCTGAATACCGCACTGAGTCAATGCAGTCTTAGCCTCTCTGGTCTCAACACTCTGTCTGATTTTTTTTTTTTTTTTTTTTTTTCCAAAATCAGACTTGACACCAGAGAGGCTGAATACCGCACTGAGTCAATGCGGTCTTAGCCTCTCTGGTGTCAACACTCTGTCTGATTTTGGATTTTTTTTTTTTTTTTTCCAAAATCAGACTTGAAACCAGAGAGGCTGAATACCGCACTGAGTCAATGCAGTCTTAGCCTCTCTGGTCTCAACACTCTGTCTGATTTTGGATTTTTTTTTTTTTTTCAAAGTCAGACTTGACACCAGAGAGGCTGAATACCGCACTGAGTCAATGCGGTCTTAGCCTCTCTGGTCTCAACACTCTGTCTGATTTTGGATTTTTTTTTTTTTTTCAAAGTCAGACTTGACACCAGAGAGGCTGAATACCGCACTGAGTCAATGCGGTCTTAGCCTCTCTGGTCTCAACACTCTGTCTGATTTTGGATTTTTTTTTTTTTTTTCAAAGTCAGACTTGACACCAGAGAGGCTGAATACCGCACTGAGTCAATGCGGTCTTAGCCTCTCTGGTGTCAACACTCTGTCTGATTTTGGATTTTTTTTTTTTTTTTTCAAAGTCAGACTTGACACCAGAGAGGCTGAATACCGCACTGAGTCAATGCGGTCTTAGCCTCTCTGGTCTCAACACTCTGTCTGATTTTGGATTTTTTTTTTTTTTTTTCAAAGTCAGACTTGACACCAGAGAGGCTGAATACCGCACTGAGTCAATGCGGTCTTAGCCTCTCTGGTCTCAACACTCTGTCTGATTTTGGATTTTTTTTTTTTTTTTCAAAGTCAGACTTGACACCAGAGAGGCTGAATACCGCACTGAGTCAATGCGGTCTTAGCCTCTCTGGTCTCAACACTCTGTCTGATTTTGGATTTTTTTTTTTTTTTCAAAGTCAGACTTGACACCAGAGAGGCTGAATACCGCACTGAGTCAATGCGGTCTTAGCCTCTCTGGTCTCAACACTCTGTCTGATTTTGGATTTTTTTTTTTTTTTTTCCAAAATCAGACTTGACACCAGAGAGGCTGAATACCGCACTGAGTCAATGCGGTCTTAGCCTCTCTGGTGTCAACACTCTGTCTGATTTTGGATTTTTTTTTTTTTTCCAAATCAGACTTGACACCAGAGAGGCTGAATACCGCACTGAGTCAATGCGGTCTTAGCCTCTCTGGTCTCAACACTCGGTCTGATTTTGGATTTTTTTTTTTTTTCCCAAAATCAGACTTGACACCAGAGAGGCTGAATACCGCACTGAGTCAATGCGGTCTTAGCCTCTCTGGTCTCAACACTCTGTCTGATTTTGGATTTTTTTTTTTTTTTTCAAAGTCAGACTTGACACCAGAGAGGCTGAATACCGCACTGAGTCAATGCGGTCTTAGCCTCTCTGGTCTCAACACTCTGTCTGATTTTGGATTTTTTTTTTTTTTTTCAAAGTCAGACTTGACACCAGAGAGGCTGAATACCGCACTGAGTCAATGCGGTCTTAGCCTCTCTGGTGTCAACACTCTGTCTGATTTTGGATTTTTTTTTTTTTTTTCAAAGTCAGACTTGACACCAGAGAGGCTGAATACCGCACTGAGTCAATGCGGTCTTAGCCTCTCTGGTCTCAACACTCTGTCTGATTTTGGATTTTTTTTTTTTTTTTCCAAAATCAGACTTGACACCAGAGAGGCTGAATACCGCACTGAGTCAATGCGGTCTTAGCCTCTCTGGTGTCAACACTCTGTCTGATTTTGGATTTTTTTTTTTTTTCCAAAATCAGACTTGACACCAGAGAGGCTGAATACCGCACTGAGTCAATGCGGTCTTAGCCTCTCTGGTCTCAACACTCGGTCTGATTTTGGATTTTTTTTTTTTTTCCCAAATCAGACTTGACACCAGAGAGGCTGAATACCGCACTGAGTCAATGCGGTCTTAGCCTCTCTGGTCTCAACACTCTGTCTGATTTTGGTTTTTTTTTTTTTTTTTTCAAAATCAGACTTGACACCAGAGAGCTGAATACCGCACTGAGTCAATGCGGTCTTAGCCTCTCTGGTGTCAACACTCTGTCTGATTTTGGATTTTTTTTTTTTTTTTTTCCAAAGTCAGACTTGACACCAGAGAGGCTGAATACCGCACTGAGTCAATGCAGTCTTAGCCTCTCTGGTCTCAACACTCTGTCTGATTTTGGATTTTTTTTTTTTTTCCAAAGTCAGACTTGACACCAGAGAGGCTGAATACCGCACTGAGTCAATGCGGTCTTAGCCTCTCTGGTCTCAACACTCTGTCTGATTTTGGATTTTTTTTTTTTTTTTCAAAGTCAGACTTGACACCAGAGAGGCTGAATACCGCACTGAGTCAATGCGGTCTTAGCCTCTCTGGTCTCAACACTCTGTCTGATTTTGGATTTTTTTTTTTTTTTCAAAGTCAGACTTGACACCAGAGAGGCTGAATACCGCACTGAGTCAATGCGGTCTTAGCCTCTCTGGTGTCAACACTCTGTCTGATTTTGGATTTTTTTTTTTTTTTCAAAGTCAGACTTGACACCAGAGAGGCTGAATACCGCACTGAGTCAATGCGGTCTTAGCCTCTCTGGTCTCAACACTCTGTCTGATTTTGGATTTTTTTTTTTTTTTTCAAAGTCAGACTTGACACCAGAGAGGCTGAATACCGCACTGAGTCAATGCGGTCTTAGCCTCTCTGGTCTCAACACTCTGTCTGATTTTGGATTTTTTTTTTTTTTTCAAAGTCAGACTTGACACCAGAGAGGCTGAATACCGCACTGAGTCAATGCGGTCTTAGCCTCTCTGGTCTCAACACTCTGTCTGATTTTGGATTTTTTTTTTTTTTTCAAAGTCAGACTTGACACCAGAGAGGCTGAATACCGCACTGAGTCAATGCGGTCTTAGCCTCTCTGGTCTCAACACTCTGTCTGATTTTGGATTTTTTTTTTTTTTTTTCCAAAATCAGACTTGACACCAGAGAGGCTGAATACCGCACTGAGTCAATGCGGTCTTAGCCTCTCTGGTGTCAACACTCTGTCTGATTTTGGATTTTTTTTTTTTTTTTCAAAATCAGACTTGACACCAGAGAGGCTGAATACCGCACTGAGTCAATGCGGTCTTAGCCTCTCTGGTCTCAACACTCGGTCTGATTTTGGATTTTTTTTTTTTTTTCCCAAATCAGACTTGACACCAGAGAGGCTGAATACCGCACTGAGTCAATGCGGTCTTAGCCTCTCTGGTCTCAACACTCTGTCTGATTTTGGATTTTTTTTTTTTTTTTCAAAGTCAGACTTGACACCAGAGAGGCTGAATACCGCACTGAGTCAATGCGGTCTTAGCCTCTCTGGTGTCAACACTCTGTCTGATTTTGGATTTTTTTTTTTTTTTCAAAGTCAGACTTGACACCAGAGAGGCTGAATACCGCACTGAGTCAATGCGGTCTTAGCCTCTCTGGTCTCAACACTCTGTCTGATTTTGGATTTTTTTTTTTTTTTCAAAGTCAGACTTGACACCAGAGAGGCTGAATACCGCACTGAGTCAATGCGGTCTTAGCCTCTCTGGTCTCAACACTCTGTCTGATTTTGGATTTTTTTTTTTTTTTTCAAAGTCAGACTTGACACCAGAGAGGCTGAATACCGCACTGAGTCAATGCGGTCTTAGCCTCTCTGGTCGTCAACACTCTGTCTGATTTTGGATTTTTTTTTTTTTTTCAAAGTCAGACTTGACACCAGAGAGGCTGAATACCGCACTGAGTCAATGCGGTCTTAGCCTCTCTGGTGTCAACACTCTGTCTGATTTTGGATTTTTTTTTTTTTTTTCAAAGTCAGACTTGACACCAGAGAGGCTGAATACCGCACTGAGTCAATGCGGTCTTAGCCTCTCTGGTCTCAACACTCTGTCTGATTTTGGATTTTTTTTTTTTTTTCCAAATCAGACTTGACACCAGAGAGGCTGAATACCGCACTGAGTCAATGCGGTCTTAGCCTCTCTGGTCTCAACACTCTGTCTGATTTTGGATTTTTTTTTTTTTTTTCCAAAATCAGACTTGACACCAGAGAGGCTGAATACCGCACTGAGTCAATGCGGTCTTAGCCTCTCTGGTGTCAACACTCTGTCTGATTTTGGATTTTTTTTTTTTTTCCAAAATCAGACTTGACACCAGAGAGGCTGAATACCGCACTGAGTCAATGCGGTCTTAGCCTCTCTGGTGTCAACACTCTGTCTGATTTTGGATTTTTTTTTTTTTTTCAAAGTCAGACTTGACACCAGAGAGGCTGAATACCGCACTGAGTCAATGCGGTCTTAGCCTCTCTGGTCTCAACACTCTGTCTGATTTTGGATTTTTTTTTTTTTTTTCAAAGTCAGACTTGACACCAGAGAGGCTGAATACCGCACTGAGTCAATGCGGTCTTAGCCTCTCTGGTGTCAACACTCTGTCTGATTTTGGATTTTTTTTTTTTTTTCAAAGTCAGACTTGACACCAGAGAGGCTGAATACCGCACTGAGTCAATGCGGTCTTAGCCTCTCTGGTCTCAACACTCTGTCTGATTTTGGATTTTTTTTTTTTTTTTCAAAGTCAGACTTGACACCAGAGAGGCTGAATACCGCACTGAGTCAATGCGGTCTTAGCCTCTCTGGTCTCAACACTCTGTCTGATTTTGGATTTTTTTTTTTTTTTCAAAGTCAGACTTGACACCAGAGAGGCTGAATACCGCACTGAGTCAATGCGGTCTTAGCCTCTCTGGTCTCAACACTCTGTCTGATTTTGGATTTTTTTTTTTTTTTTCAAAGTCAGACTTGACACCAGAGAGGCTGAATACCGCACTGAGTCAATGCGGTCTTAGCCTCTCTGGTCTCAACACTCTGTCTGATTTTGGATTTTTTTTTTTTTTTTCAAAGTCAGACTTGACACCAGAGAGGCTGAATACCGCACTGAGTCAATGCGGTCTTAGCCTCTCTGGTCGTCAACACTCTGTCTGATTTTGGATTTTTTTTTTTTTTTTCAAAGTCAGACTTGACACCAGAGAGGCTGAATACCGCACTGAGTCAATGCGGTCTTAGCCTCTCTGGTCTCAACACTCTGTCTGATTTTGGATTTTTTTTTTTTTTTTCAAAGTCAGACTTGACACCAGAGAGGCTGAATACCGCACTGAGTCAATGCGGTCTTAGCCTCTCTGGTCTCAACACTCTGTCTGATTTTGGATTTTTTTTTTTTTTTTCAAAGTCAGACTTGACACCAGAGAGGCTGAATACCGCACTGAGTCAATGCGGTCTTAGCCTCTCTGGTCTCAACACTCTGTCTGATTTTGGATTTTTTTTTTTTTTTTCAAAGTCAGACTTGACACCAGAGAGGCTGAATACCGCACTGAGTCAATGCGGTCTTAGCCTCTCTGGTCTCAACACTCTGTCTGATTTTGGATTTTTTTTTTTTTTTCAAAGTCAGACTTGACACCAGAGAGGCTGAATACCGCACTGAGTCAATGCGGTCTTAGCCTCTCTGGTCTCAACACTCTGTCTGATTTTGGATTTTTTTTTTTTTTTTCAAAGTCAGACTTGACACCAGAGAGGCTGAATACCGCACTGAGTCAATGCGGTCTTAGCCTCTCTGGTCTCAACACTCTGTCTGATTTTGGATTTTTTTTTTTTTTTCAAAGTCAGACTTGACACCAGAGAGGCTGAATACCGCACTGAGTCAATGCGGTCTTAGCCTCTCTGGTGCGTCAACACTCTGTCTGATTTTGGATTTTTTTTTTTTTTTTCAAAGTCAGACTTGACACCAGAGAGGCTGAATACCGCACTGAGTCAATGCGGTCTTAGCCTCTCTGGTCTCAACACTCTGTCTGATTTTGGATTTTTTTTTTTTTTTTCAAAGTCAGACTTGACACCAGAGAGGCTGAATACCGCACTGAGTCAATGCGGTCTTAGCCTCTCTGGTCTCAACACTCTGTCTGATTTTGGATTTTTTTTTTTTTTTTCAAAGTCAGACTTGACACCAGAGAGGCTGAATACCGCACTGAGTCAATGCGGTCTTAGCCTCTCTGGTCTCAACACTCTGTCTGATTTTGGATTTTTTTTTTTTTTTTCAAAGTCAGACTTGACACCAGAGAGGCTGAATACCGCACTGAGTCAATGCGGTCTTAGCCTCTCTGGTGTCAACACTCTGTCTGATTTTGGATTTTTTTTTTTTTTTTCAAAGTCAGACTTGACACCAGAGAGGCTGAATACCGCACTGAGTCAATGCGGTCTTAGCCTCTCTGGTCTCAACACTCTGTCTGATTTTGGATTTTTTTTTTTTTTTTCAAAGTCAGACTTGACACCAGAGAGGCTGAATACCGCACTGAGTCAATGCGGTCTTAGCCTCTCTGGTCTCAACACTCTGTCTGATTTTGGATTTTTTTTTTTTTTTTTCAAAGTCAGACTTGACACCAGAGAGGCTGAATACCGCACTGAGTCAATGCGGTCTTAGCCTCTCTGGTGTCAACACTCTGTCTGATTTTGGATTTTTTTTTTTTTTTCAAAGTCAGACTTGACACCAGAGAGGCTGAATACCGCACTGAGTCAATGCGGTCTTAGCCTCTCTGGTCTCAACACTCTGTCTGATTTTGGATTTTTTTTTTTTTTTTCAAAGTCAGACTTGACACCAGAGAGGCTGAATACCGCACTGAGTCAATGCGGTCTTAGCCTCTCTGTCTCAACACTCTGTCTGATTTTGGATTTTTTTTTTTTTTTTCAAAATCAGACTTGACACCAGAGAGGCTGAATACCGCACTGAGTCAATGCGGTCTTAGCCTCTCTGGTGTCAACACTCTGTCTGATTTTGGATTTTTTTTTTTTTCAAAGTCAGACTTGACACCAGAGAGGCTGAATACCGCACTGAGTCAATGCGGTCTTAGCCTCTCTGGTGTCAACACTCTGTCTGATTTTGGATTTTTTTTTTTTTTTCAAAGTCAGACTTGACACCAGAGAGGCTGAATACCGCACTGAGTCAATGCGGTCTTAGCCTCTCTGGTCTCAACACTCTGTCTGATTTTGGATTTTTTTTTTTTTTTTCAAAGTCAGACTTGACACCAGAGAGGCTGAATACCGCACTGAGTCAATGCGGTCTTAGCCTCTCTGGTGTCAACACTCTGTCTGATTTTGGATTTTTTTTTTTTTTTTCAAAAGTCAGACTTGACACCAGAGAGGCTGAATACCGCACTGAGTCAATGCGGTCTTAGCCTCTCTGGTCTCAACACTCTGTCTGATTTTGGATTTTTTTTTTTTTTCAAAGTCAGACTTGACACCAGAGAGGCTGAATACCGCACTGAGTCAATGCGGTCTTAGCCTCTCTGGTCTCAACACTCTGTCTGATTTTGGATTTTTTTTTTTTTTTCAAAGTCAGACTTGACACCAGAGAGGCTGAATACCGCACTGAGTCAATGCGGTCTTAGCCTCTCTGGGTCTCAACACTCTGTCTGATTTTGGATTTTTTTTTTTTTTTTCAAAGTCAGACTTGACACCAGAGAGGCTGAATACCGCACTGAGTCAATGCGGTCTTAGCCTCTCTGGTCTCAACACTCTGTCTGATTTTGGATTTTTTTTTTTTTTTTCAAAGTCAGACTTGACACCAGAGAGGCTGAATACCGCACTGAGTCAATGCGGTCTTAGCCTCTCTGGTCTCAACACTCTGTCTGATTTTGGATTTTTTTTTTTTTTTTCAAAGTCAGACTTGACACCAGAGAGGCTGAATACCGCACTGAGTCAATGCGGTCTTAGCCTCTCTGGTGTCAACACTCTGTCTGATTTTGGATTTTTTTTTTTTTTTTCAAAGTCAGACTTGACACCAGAGAGGCTGAATACCGCACTGAGTCAATGCGGTCTTAGCCTCTCTGGTCTCAACACTCTGTCTGATTTTGGATTTTTTTTTTTTTTTTTCAAAGTCAGACTTGACACCAGAGAGGCTGAATACCGCACTGAGTCAATGCGGTCTTAGCCTCTCTGGTCTCAACACTCTGTCTGATTTTGGATTTTTTTTTTTTTTTCAAAGTCAGACTTGACACCAGAGAGGCTGAATACCGCACT
>NW_028150644.1:12500-23559 GCF_964638095.1 Poromitra crassiceps | reverse complement strand
ATCAAAGGACTCTTCACACAGTCACTCTCACAACTCTTTTATCAGATGCATCCAGGGTTCCACAGATGTGACAGACATCCACACACACTTTCACTTTGCTTTGCCTTTCTGTTTGCTTTCCGGCTTGGTTCATGTGTTCGTCACATAACCTTCCTCTCACTCGTAACTCCCCAAACCCCCCCACGCTTCTGTCACTCCTCTAATGACTTGATGCTAACGTGCTTATTGAAAGACAGAGCTGTCGGCAACCGTTCATTGTTCTGGAAGTGAGAGGGACAATTTGCTTGTATGTTGGGGATTGGCACAGTTTACCCTCTTAAAGGAGCATTCCGGTTTTTTACAACCTTATTCCCAGGTTAAAAGATGATTTTTAAGTCACCCTGATGAGTCCGGTTTGATTCCCCTGCACTGAACGATCATTTGTTTTGAACTCCGACCTGAAAACGAGGAAAGCGGGGCATCTGAAATTCTTCTATTTACATCTTGTAAATATCTTTTTCTGATACGCAGCGGCACATATCGTCACCAGCGCTGATGCCTTCATGTTACATGTTAGATTAGCATTAGCAGAGATGGCTTCTAATTCAAAAAGGTGCCTAAAGAAGACCTTGGGGGATTGTTGCAACAACATATCCACACTCATATGCACGCCTGCATGTATTGATAGATTTCTCTCCCCAATCTATGGTATTTTGATCAAACATTTCTCCATAGGCCCAGGTTGGACTCAACAAGAGGCAGATACTTCAGCATGGCGGCCCTACATGCTGATATGAAAATATGCAATTACAGAGATGATCTTGTCATTTGTTAATTCAAATATATCTTTAATTATGTTTAAATGTTCTGTTCTAGGTCATTGGAGGAGCGGCTGAGTTTGTGTAATGATGAACTTTCTTCATTTCCATTAGGAGACGTGCTGACCATGGGAATTAACCATTAGAAGGGTCTGTGGAGTTGAACAATGCTTTGTGTGTGACAAACTGTTATTTTAAGCTGTTTAAGGAAGGTCTGGAGAACATTACACAGGGTCTCGGATGGCCGGGTGGATAAGCTGCACAAGGACGGTCATTTAGGATATGGTTGGGGCAGAGGTCACGGAGATCGGCTGACAAAAGGACATTCTTTTAATGTCTCTGCTCAGTCACTTAGTCATTGTGGGATATGACTGGAAAACAACACAGAGTTTATGGCTTTCTCTAAGACAAATGGCTGCAGAGCATCAACAGAGGAGGTGGGAGACACATTCCACAAAGCCCCCAGAGCATGAGGGGTTTCTGTGAGAAGCATCACAGTGTTGTATGTATATTGATGCATATTGTGCATATATATCTTACTGATTGACTGAGATGATTGGATATCTGATATGAAATAAAGTTTAAGAGCATACATTAGATGCGCTGATTTTTCCACAGAAAAGAGAAGATATGCTCAAGGACTCAGCACCAATGAGAGGAGAGTCTGATGTTGTGTGTTGATTAACTTCAATTTGTCCCACTTGCTGCACGATAGGAGAGTGCTATAATATTTAGATAAATGATAGCCTATTATATTATTGTAATTATAGAATGGGAAATAAAGGTATAGTCGAATTAGTTAATAAGTGGTAATTGATAAGAGTTTCTCATCCGGGTTTAAACGGGGTGAGTTTTTCTCTGATTTGTTGAATTTAACTATAAGAAACTGTCCTCTTGCTCTTTTTTACACCTCCTAGAGGTGGTTTTCGACCAAGAGGATAGTAAGTTTGAACTGTAAGATGTTTTAAATCCAGTTCAGACTGGGATTAACCCATGATTTAGCTGAATTTGATCTTATCCAGAATATAGTTTAAGTTTATCAAATCTAACAATAACCTTACATAATGTTCTAAACTAGGACTTTAATAGGTAAATAGCTAAATTAGCTGACCCAAATTATAAGAATCAAAATAGGAATTTAAAGTAAATATATTAACAGTTGCTTTGGTAGATAGGAACCAATAGATAACTATTTCAAGGAGAAGGTTAGTGCTGTGACCTCCAGTGGAAGCCAGGTCACAGGATGTGGACAAGAGGGGGAGAAAAACACGCCTGCCAAATAGGAGTGACAGAAGGGAGAGATCATATGACAGACCAATGACAGCCCAAGCAGTGAAGGATGTCCCCAGATGGAGGAGGAAACCTGCGGGGAGAGACGCCCCAAGAAGATGCAGTTTAAAAGGCCACGCAAAAGATAAGGGAGGGGTCGGTTTGCAGGGGTCTTCTTTTGACCTGCTACATATTTTGCTGTGAGGGAGAGACCACTGGAAAATCCACCTCAGAGATCTCTGAATGGGTAATATAAATACTTGACCTGTCTTTGTACTGAATATGCTAAATCCTCTATATAAAATAATGTTCTAAATATCAGAATTGCTTGTTGTATTGATTTTTCATATATCTGGAATGATTGGACACACTGGAAAGGTATTAACATATGTCACACCTTCTGATTGGAGTGGGCACTTTTTAGCTAGGTTGAACGAGGTACAGAGAAATCCTTTCCATCAAATGGCGACCGCGACGTGATTAGAATCCAGAGAAAAAAGCAAGCATTCTGATCAAGCATTTCAGGAAAACAGTGGCTTAACATCCCGGGAAAATATCAATAAAGGGTTTACGGATTACCTTTTTCATAAAAATATCTGCATTGGCTATTCTAAATTATTGTTACACTAACTGGATTCCACAAATGCTGTAATTTATCAATCAAATTTAGGAACCTGCACAAAGCTGGTCAGACACGTGTTTTGATATTTTGGAAAGACCTGTGGGCGAGATTGTACGTCGAAAACATCTGCCCAAGGCCGCTAGCATATGTGAGGGGATAAAAGTAACTTTCTCAAGATCATATTGCTGATTGAGTGCATGTGAGGAATAACAGTAATTTTCCAAAATCATAGCAAAGATATGTATTTATACAGAACCGGCGAGTTCTGGAGAATTCCGCTTTGTACAGAGGGCATTAATGCTCAGGTTTTTGCATTTTATTGTAATATATCTTGAAGGTTTTGGTATAATATGAATTGTGAAAAAATCAGCTAACTAAGATCATAAAAGATTATTTAAAATGGGGAAGAAATAACACTGAATTGTCTAATATTAGTAATATCAATATCCATATTTTGAGTTGAATTTTAGATTCTTCCAATTTATGTTGCTATGTAAATTAGACACAAAGGTTTATGCTATAAATTCAAACAACAAGGTGAATTTAATGCAAGATTAGGTCATTTTGGGGTAGTATTCCTTTGTATTTTTGTGTTATACCTACTGCTTTATGATCCATAACTTTGCTGTAAGTTTGAGAAGAAGAGAATGAATGTAAATGATTTTTAAATTCACTGTGCAGGGACGCCTGTCACAGTGAAACGGTAATATGTAAGAGTATAGTATATAAATAGAATCAACCATATTTTGACGCTTATGAAAAAACTGTTTGTGGAAAAATACACCACAAGTTGATGCGCGCAGCTTCTAACCAAGGGTCCGGGTGCAGGCAAATGGCCGCGGTGAGTGGGCTCTGGCGTCCATACAGGAGAAACCTGTGAGTCTGTCTGGCGGAGTTGGGCTGCAGAGCGGAGAATTGTAGATAGCCTATGAGTTATTTTGCCGTCAAATTGGCGCTGTTAAGGTCGCGCGACAGTTCAAAATAATAGCGTATGCTTTTAACGTTAGATTTATTTAGAAATATAAAGATATGGAATGGGATTAATGGCCTATGGCCTATGGATTATGCGAATAGATATAATAGGCGTCACATAATATGTCCTCCCAACTAGTAGACATGTGTGCGTGAGACGGGGTAGATTATATAAGCATGACCGGCTCTTTACGCATTCAAAGAAATATAGCTCAGTTGGTAAAGCGCTCGGGTTTGAACCTGTGAAGTGTGCGGTTCCATAGTAGCCTAATGGAACAATGTCTGTATGTAGTAAACGATTGACTGTTAAATCAAAACAGACATCGACAACCTTTATTTAGTTTTTGTCTGTCCGTCAGTCTGTCTGTCTGTCTGTTTGGTTGTCTTTTATCCGTGGGTCGCTCGTAGTGCAAACTTCCCATGTCGTTGGGCAGAGAGTGTGTGTGTGTGTGTGTTTGTGTGTGAGCCATGTTAGAGAAGGAAGCGGAGTTTCCGGCTGTTTCCAGCGGAGGGAGAGGATTGCTGACGCCGCGGAACCCCGAGAGACGGGTCCGGCTCGAGGGGGGCTAAGCAGCTGTACAACAGGTAGACGTGGTTTTCTTTCAGGGCTGGTACAGTACGGGCCAAGGAGGGTCTGACAGCGAGCAGAGCACCAGACGCGACTTGCACCGGGCGGTGGCGAGCCAGCAGCTACCAGAATGAATAGGAGGGTGTTTCACGCTACTTTTGTCTGTTAAGATGAAGTTGGTAATGTACAGTTTGATCCAAGGGGGAACTTGTAACACCAAACTGTCTGTTTTGCTGCTTGTTTAGTCCAGGACCTTGTTTCCTGGATCTGTTGAGAGGTGGAGGGGGGCTGCTCCGTGCGAGCTCCGTTCTGTTCAAGGTCTATATGATAAGTGAAGTGGCATGCGCAAAGACTGGGCGTGTCTAAAAACACACCATGTCCAAGAATGTTGTCCCTTGAGAAGGTCAAAGAGGGCAGCCCTTTCCTAAGGGTGGGGCTGCACGAGTGGGGTAGGCTCTTTGAGCAAGGCATTACATCAGGGCAGCGTTGCTTTGGCTGATTATGTAGGCTATAAGTTCCATGTTTGAGTTGATTTGAGTGTGATAATTTGAGATAGATAGGATTTTATGTTACTGCATGAGTGATGGGTAGATGCCGGTAGTAAAATTTGATGTTGTGAATGCATTTAGTGGTGTAAGGAGACAGATAGGATTTAAGTGGGTTGGTATGAGTGATGAAGTTTGTGTAATGTGGGATTTTATGTGGATTGGGAATACAATGCTGATAGTATGGGGCGTGAACGTTCATTGTTTCTATGGAGAATGAAAGCATTGATTATAATATTTAGATTGGCGAAATGGTGCTGTGTTTTGTCGGTGTGGCTGTGATATGTGAAATGATGTCTGTTCAGCTTTGGAACATTTTTGATGACATCATTTGTGGTAGGGCTAGCCTACTGGAGTTTCAGTGTGGATCAATTGGCGGGGAGGATTCATTAATGATTACTCGTTTGAGGTGTCAATTGATCTGACCATATTGATAGTTGTGTGATTAATTTAGACCAAGGGGGGTCCCCATACATTGTGGAATGCATGGTGGATGAATGCGGAGAATATAGAATGGACCCAGATGGAAGGTTAAATCTCAGCAAAAAACACACTGACTCAGATATAATAAATTATGAAAAATAAAATAGATTGGACTGGGAAAGTACAGAAGTGGGGAACACTGAACACTGCACATTATATAGTAATACGTACTGAATAGGAAGTTTGCAGTGACACATAAAAGAACAATAGTTATATGATGAGTTTGTTTAGTTGACAACTTTGCATAAATGAAGGGTTTGTTGATTAACTTGAAAATTCTCTCTGTTGTCTCTATAGAAGAACTAGCTCAAACCCAGGTAAGATACACTATCATTTTTCCGTTTGAGAAAAGCTACACATAGTTAAATTTATACTTAAAGTACGCTGGAGATTAGGGAGGGGGAGTGGGCCCCCCCGAACCTAGTCTCCAACAGGCGGCAGCAGGCCTGCGAAGGTCTGAGGGCACGTTAAATCCGTATATAGTGCTGGGGAGAGGACTGAAGGCCCCCGTGTCTTGAAGTATGAATGAACATACTGCTGTGGTACCGTCTAGTCGGCGTGTGTGTCGCATGTAGGTGTGTGGGCAACACGTGGTACGTGGATGACAGTCCACACCTAGCAGAGTGGGCTTCAGGGATAGGAGTCACTCTGTGAACAGGCTAGGCAGATGAAAACGTGTCAAAGTTCCTATGCCCATAGCAAAGTGGGGTAGGGAGCAGACCGTCGGCTTCCAACCGGGTGGCCAATCACCACTACGGGATCCGCCTTAGAGGTGGGTTGGCGGTCGCTATCGACTGGGTCATCTGCCGGTTGGGTCGCAGATGGCAGTAAGACCATGTTGGACTGAATGTCAATATGGCCGCCGCGCTCAGCTCGATGTACAGTCAGGCCACTACAAGCCAAAAGCGAATGAGTTAGTAGGCGAGTAGTGCTCCTGTGATCGGGTTTTTTTAAAAGAAAACACCGGGAAGCAGGAGGCTGAGTTGTCTAGGTGGAGTGGGCGAGGCCAGCTCACCTCAGTCGATCCAGTGGAAAGGGGTCTAGCCTGGGACTGCGCCCTGGGAGAGGGAGGTCTAAAGGACTCAAGCGGTTTTTAAAAGTATTTATAAATAAGTCAATGCCCTCTGAGGACAGACAGTCTTGAGTTTGCGTTTGGAGTATTTATGAACAATGTTGGCCCTCACTGTTTTACCTAGTGGGGTTATGCCATCCCCAAAATTACTCAAGTGAACTGCCAGGGGTCTAGCCCGCCCCTCCCCCACTCACAGCACCTTCTGGGGTTACCCTCCGCCCCATTGTTTATTGCCACAAGTCTACAAGGTCAATACATTGTCTCTCTGTAAGCTGTGAATGTTCACTCAGGAGCCATCTTGTTTATGAGGTGCATTGCAAACAAATTATAAAGTAAACAATTGGATATATACTCACAGAGTATCTCAAACATTATCTGCCGTACGTGCGTACTTGTTGTACTAATAAAAATAGAAGAAATAATTTTGTCTAAAATACAGGCACATTGTGAAATCAAATGTTTGCAGCACAGGTCCAATATCGAAGATGTGGGTTTCATTTTTGCATAGTGGGATCTAAGCAAATCATCATGCACTCATTTGGTTACAAATGGAATCAAGGGGGTATGGGTGCAAATTGGGACAAGGGGGCAACCAAAATATGACGAATTTGGAAATGATTAGATGCACTAATGGGGTTAAGTTGTGTTTGTGCTGAGGTTTAATGTTGTCTAAGTGGGTTCCAGGAAAGATATGGGAACAGTTATGCTACTAAATGAACTGAATGTTGTCGTTAGGGGGGTTTCAACTGGGGGTTATGTTAGATTCAATAAGGAGCAAAGATGAAGAGCCAAGTTGAAGAATATGTTTAAGATAACTCAAATCACAGTGCTATAATATGCTATGTTTCAGGAGAAGTAATTGGACCGTCCGGTGCCGCATTGGGACGAAATAATGGAGTAAAGTTCACACCTATAGAATAGGTGTGAAAGGGGGATTGATAGATTTCTCTCCCCAATCTATGGTATTTTGATCAAACATTTCTCCATAGGCCCAGGTTGGACTCAACAAGAGGCAGATACTTCAGCATGGCGGCCCTACATGCTGATATGAAAATATGCAATTACAGAGATGATCTTGTCATTTGTTAATTCAAATATATCTTTAATTATGTTTAAATGTTCTGTTCTAGGTCATTGGAGGAGCGGCTGAGTTTGTGTAATGATGAACTTTCTTCATTTCCATTAGGAGACGTGCTGACCATGGGAATTAACCATTAGAAGGGTCTGTGGAGTTGAACAATGCTTTGTGTGTGACAAACTGTTATTTTAAGCTGTTTAAGGAAGGTCTGGAGAACATTACACAGGGTCTCGGATGGCCGGGTGGATAAGCTGCACAAGGACGGTCATTTAGGATATGGTTGGGGCAGAGGTCACGGAGATCGGCTGACAAAAGGACATTCTTTTAATGTCTCTGCTCAGTCACTTAGTCATTGTGGGATATGACTGGAAAACAACACAGAGTTTATGGCTTTCTCTAAGACAAATGGCTGCAGAGCATCAACAGAGGAGGTGGGAGACACATTCCACAAAGCCCCCAGAGCATGAGGGGTTTCTGTGAGAAGCATCACAGTGTTGTATGTATATTGATGCATATTGTGCATATATATCTTACTGATTGACTGAGATGATTGGATATCTGATATGAAATAAAGTTTAAGAGCATACATTAGATGCGCTGATTTTTCCACAGAAAAGAGAAGATATGCTCAAGGACTCAGCACCAATGAGAGGAGAGTCTGATGTTGTGTGTTGATTAACTTCAATTTGTCCCACTTGCTGCACGATAGGAGAGTGCTATAATATTTAGATAAATGATAGCCTATTATATTATTGTAATTATAGAATGGGAAATAAAGGTATAGTCGAATTAGTTAATAAGTGGTAATTGATAAGAGTTTCTCATCCGGGTTTAAACGGGGTGAGTTTTTCTCTGATTTGTTGAATTTAACTATAAGAAACTGTCCTCTTGCTCTTTTTTACACCTCCTAGAGGTGGTTTTCGACCAAGAGGATAGTAAGTTTGAACTGTAAGATGTTTTAAATCCAGTTCAGACTGGGATTAACCCATGATTTAGCTGAATTTGATCTTATCCAGAATATAGTTTAAGTTTATCAAATCTAACAATAACCTTACATAATGTTCTAAACTAGGACTTTAATAGGTAAATAGCTAAATTAGCTGACCCAAATTATAAGAATCAAAATAGGAATTTAAAGTAAATATATTAACAGTTGCTTTGGTAGATAGGAACCAATAGATAACTATTTCAAGGAGAAGGTTAGTGCTGTGACCTCCAGTGGAAGCCAGGTCACAGGATGTGGACAAGAGGGGGAGAAAAACACGCCTGCCAAATAGGAGTGACAGAAGGGAGAGATCATATGACAGACCAATGACAGCCCAAGCAGTGAAGGATGTCCCCAGATGGAGGAGGAAACCTGCGGGGAGAGACGCCCCAAGAAGATGCAGTTTAAAAGGCCACGCAAAAGATAAGGGAGGGGTCGGTTTGCAGGGGTCTTCTTTTGACCTGCTACATATTTTGCTGTGAGGGAGAGACCACTGGAAAATCCACCTCAGAGATCTCTGAATGGGTAATATAAATACTTGACCTGTCTTTGTACTGAATATGCTAAATCCTCTATATAAAATAATGTTCTAAATATCAGAATTGCTTGTTGTATTGATTTTTCATATATCTGGAATGATTGGACACACTGGAAAGGTATTAACATATGTCACACCTTCTGATTGGAGTGGGCACTTTTTAGCTAGGTTGAACGAGGTACAGAGAAATCCTTTCCATCAGTATACACGCATGCACGCTTGCATGCACGTCACACACCCACACACACACACACACTCAGACACACACTCACTCAGACACACACACCCACACACACAGACACACACACACACACACTCAGACACACACACACACACACACACACACACACACTCAGACACACACACACACACACACACACACACACACACACTTCTTTCACATGCAGATTTGGCACTTATGAGCTGTCTGCAATGATTAATGGCAAGGGAAGATGACCTGCTAAATCCCACGGTATGGCGGGGCATGGCATGTTTCACATAATCTGAACACGCGCACGCGCACACACACACACACACACACACACACACACACACACACACACACACACACCCTTACACAGGAAAACCAGGAAATGGGTGTGTCAGGATTTTCAGGGTCATATGCTGTTGGTTGTCAGACTGACACCTCGACATCAATCTCCACTGGTAATTGTTCCGAGGGTTTTAGAGCACCCCGTAAAAAGGAAGTGGGAGGTTGACCGTCTCTTGTAATTCATATTCAGTCTTCCCTTGTCTGCAATAAGGAAAGAAATCTCCATATTTGTCCCTCTTGTCTATTGTCGTTGCTGTTGAATATGTAAACACTCACATGGGTCTCTGTCCTCTTCAACATCTCTGTTGTTTTTGGAGTCCCAGCCTGTATATCTCTCTCTCTTGTCGCACTTTGCAAAGCTAATGGCTTTTCCACAGCCAAGCGCTAAACAAGTCAAATAGATGGAGAGAGAGAATTCTCCCCCGATCCGATGGAGCAGATGGGCTATGGGTGGCTCAGCCTGCCAGCGGGGGGCAGTCTAACTGGCATTAGCATGGACAGTGAGGCTTGGTGGCAGAGCCGCGAGGTTCTGGACCGGCACCATTTGGGCCGAGGCGCACATTTTGACCAGATCCATTCTGGGTTTATAGACGCCGTTTGACATCTGGTCAGTATCAAAAAGCTGTTAAGCTTTAGGAGCCCCTCCAAGACCTTCAAACAGCATCGTGACTGGACTGGAGAGCAGCGCCCTTCTGTTCAATGGGAAACTACATTTTAGTATAATTGTCTGTGCTTCATTTTACAGTATGTATCGCTGGGTAAATGATTTTCGAGACTGCAACTTTGTGTCGTTTTTCATACTAGATTTTCCGTCTTCCTGTTGCTAAGGAAGTGTTGATAGGAATGGAGTGGGCTAATGCCTACACCCCGGGGGGCCAGTTGCAAAAGTTAAGATTTTCGTTCGAGTCCGAGTTAAGGTGTCCATAAAATAAAATCGGTTGCACAAAACACCCTTAAATCAGGTGAAACATTTTAACGAAAATGTAAGCACAAGATTTAAGGGTGTTTTGTGCAGTCGAGTCTATTTTATGGACACCTTCACTTGGACTCTAGAAAATCGTAACTTAAGGTGCTTTGTGCAACCGGCCCCAGGTGCTGAAGTGACTCTGGTAGGCCTATTGCAATGTCGTGTGCCTGAAGTTCATCCTGGCTCTCTGGGAGCTTGTTTTGACCTAGGCTAGTTGATTAGAACTGGCCCAGCTTCACCTCGTCACTTCACTGCAACCATCGTTGCTAATCAATACATGCACAGATTAATACAAGCACCCCCAACACACACATGAACGAACGCGCCCACACGAACGAACGAACGCACCCACACAACGCTTTAGGTTGAGTTCACACAGGATCAGGCGCTCGCATTGAACCCCCCCCCCCCCCCCCCCCCCCCCGCTCTCCATTCATAGTCAATGGGGGTAGTCCGTCAGGCTCCAGCAGGGGGCGACGCAGGAGTATGCGTGAAAAGCACGCAGAGGTGGTACGGTGAGAGAGCTCAGGGCGATCCAACGTTGGGGGGATGCAGTCCTACGTCACGCTCCGCTGGCCAATCTAG
The DNA here is from genome assembly GCF_964638095.1 of Poromitra crassiceps. Classification (NCBI taxonomy): domain Eukaryota; kingdom Metazoa; phylum Chordata; class Actinopteri; order Beryciformes; family Melamphaidae; genus Poromitra; species Poromitra crassiceps. The sequence goes on along the minus strand of NW_028150644.1, from coordinate 12,525 downwards.
ATGCCCCACACACACACACACACAC
>NW_028150644.1:0-7500 GCF_964638095.1 Poromitra crassiceps | reverse complement strand
GGAAAAATTGACTTATGCCGTCAAAGGGAAAATGCAAAACTTCCTTAAAATATGGGGACGATTTATAGATTATCTAGAAAGTCGCACACCAGGAATGTAATTGCTATGTAAGAATTGCTTGAATAATTTAATTTAATTGATTTCGGTTTTACTTTATAGTTTTGTGTGTGTTTTGTTTTTGTTTTGTTTTTGTATTCTTGTGTCTGTGTATTTACATGTACATGTTGTCTTTGTGTCATTGTATGTTGTACAAAAATGGAAAACCCAATAAATATATTTGCAAAGAAAAAAAGAAAAAAAGAGTGAAGCTAGTCCTGTTCAAATCCCAGGCTCCAGATGCGTGTGTTATGTAAAGCCATCAGGGTCAGGTGTGAGTGAGAGGCGTAATTGGGAGTGACATGGCTGGGCCTGACGCACGCTGGCGGTGAGTGAGACCCGTGGAGCTGCACCCAGGGGAGGACAGCCTGCTCCGTGCCCCCAGGACCAGCTTACCATGCTGGGTGGCAAAGTCAGCCAACCCCCCTCCCCCGCATCCCCCTTATCCTGGAGCACCCATCTCTCTCCCTCCATCCATACGTCCATCCAGCCATCAGTGGAGCTCATGAGCGGGCTGCCTGCTGTGGGTGTGTGTCATCGCAGCTTGGCAGGCACACACACACACACACACACACACTACGGCTTTATACCGGCAGGCGCCAGGGATAATTTGATTTTTAATTCGACGCGACTCCTCGGCTAATAGTTTGAGCTGCGGATTAATTCATCTGATTTGACTTTTGCTAATTTCTTGCAGCCACATAACCTTGCTGCTCCCCACCCGTCAACACGGCAAACAAACGTCCTGCTGAAGCCTATAGCTCTCGCAGGCGCTGTCTGTCCTGTCCAGGATGGAGGGCGATGGAGATCCGTGGCGACAGGTGAGGAGAGTTACTGTAAGTGTGCAGGCCTGGGGAAAGCATGGCGGACAGTATGCCTCTGCTTGCATGTGCATGTGTGTGCATGTGCATGTGTGTGTGTGTGTATATGTGCATGTGTGTGTGTGAGTATCTAAATGTGTTTATGGAGGGGGGGCTGGATGGAGAAGAGCCTGCGTTGACAGAACATCGCTGGGAGGCAGTGAACTAATCACGGTAACAGCCTGGCTCTCGTAAGGAGGGCGAAACACAGAGAAGGTCACCAACTATTTTCTCTGCCAAAAATATGGGTCAGAGTGGATCTGGGCGAGTTGCTCACAGATAACTTGTGTAAAAAAAAAAAAATGGGCCAGGCGGTTTGGAAAACGCCAACACTCGCGTTCTTCTCAGAGGCTTTTTAGAGTATGTAGGGTCCAGGTCCAGTCAGGGGCCTACAGGGAAGAAACCCATGGAGCTCCGCTAAGCTTCTTCGTCTCACAGAGTCAGAGAGAGAGCAACTAAGCAATGTTTCTAATCGTCTCTGCCAGGAACTTTCAAAATGACCTCAGATAGACCTCAGAGCGCAGCGTGGACGACTGCGTACACTTTGTCGAGAAGACTACGAACCAACACTTTCTCTCTCCGTTTCCCAGATGCCCGCACGTTTGCGAGGTGCATCTGGAGGTATGGATGGATTGTGTGGAGTTTTTATACGTCGCAAAGCAACAAAGGCACATTTCAAAGGCGGTTTGCCTCGCTGTTGAAATGATGCAAACCCACCCGTGTTCAAAGAAATGTGTCAAACTGAACAGTCTTTGAGTCAAAGCTCTCTCTCTCTCTCTCTCTCTGTCTTTCTTCCATGTTTATTTCTCTCTCCCCTCCCGTTCTCTCTGGCACGTAACCAACCTCTCTGCATGGCGGAGAATAACAGAGCGAGAGAGAGAGAGAGAGAGAGAGAGAGAGAGAGAGACCACACATTGGAGAAACAGCCTACGCCTGCTGCTCTCTCCTCCATGATAATAAAAAAAATAATACACTGGGCAGCATCTCACACACCATTTTGAAATCTCTATCGCAGTCCCTCTCCTGGACTTTTTTTTTTTTTTACCATACATTGGGATGCAAAATATACAGGCAACCACGGAAAAAGGCACTGCAATGGCCAGCATGTGCATACAAATACATGTGTTCTCACACACATGCACCTGTAGAGGAAAGATGTGGGAGTGCAAAGAAGGGACTTATGTCATTGTCCTCCAAGAGAACTAGTGTACATTAAGTGAAGCAGCCACTTCCCACCAGTAGTGGTCCAACAGGTCTACCATCACACCTGGAGGTCAAGACCCACTCTGTTAGACAGGATGTATGGTGAGGACTAGTGTCCTCTAGAGAGAGAGTGGCGTCAGCAGAGGACCAAAATGCGAGACTCATTAACCAATGAACAGCCAGGAATGGCTCTTGCGCTCCTTTTGCATGCTAAAATAAAGCTGATAATGTACAATTTGATTCAAGGGGGAAAAACCCTTTCAGAGTACAACACAAACTGTCTATTTTGCTGCAACTCGACAGTGCTGCTTAATCCAGGACCTTACTTCCTGGAACTCTTGAGAGAGAAAAAACTGGTCCATTGGAGTGAATGGAGATGTCGCGACTCTTCTTACACGGCTCTGGTGAGGACTAATGCACCGGACCAGGGGATTGGCTGTGGGTCTGCGTTCAATTATGAACTGATATGCTGCTTGCTGAAGTCTTTGAAGGTGCTCAGGAAGGCTATGTGCATGGAGAAGCTTACATGACGTGTGTGATGCATCATCGCCCAAGCATTCCTCTGGACTCTGAGAGCACCCCAAATGTTGAGCCACCCGTTAGTGGCCCTGAGGCATTGTGGGGATTGACGGGGGAGGAGGGACCCAGCAGACAGCTGGGTCTGGGTGTGACGGGGGAGGGGCCCGTGTGCGCTAGGGGTGGGACAAAATATCGATACTCACGGTATCGCAATATTTCCACTTGCAATACGTTATCAATACACTGGCACCAAGTATCGATATGTTTTTTTTTAATAAACAGGCTAAAATATTATGCTGTGTGTGGTAGTTGAAACATAGTTTCAAGTTGACGTTTATTTATGTTTGTAGTTGAAACAAAAACATAAATACTGTAGGCTACATGAATGGAAATGTTTGATCATTAATTACTTTTAGAAATTATATAGGCTGAAATCAAATCACTGTGCATAATTGTGAAAGTGTCTTTATTGACAGATGAAAAGGCTGTTATTTACCCTTTGTCACCACCTGGTGAGTAAATATATGTGTAACTAAAACGATTAAAATTGACAACAGGTCTGCAACTTTTTCCCCCATGTATCTACTTGGCTGGTTGGGAACCCCTGTGTTACATAACTGGACAGTCATGTAATTCAGGTTACAGCTCACAAAACACGTTTTGGTATCACTAACCAAATCAATATTGAAATTGATCGAATCGGAATCGAATCGAATCGAAATTAATCGATTCGCAAACCTTGTGAATCGGAATCGAATCGATTCTTGAAATTTGAACCAATACCCAGCTCTAATCCCCACCCCCCATTAACTACGTACTTAAGACAACTTAAAAATATATTGTGAATATATGCCATTGTTTTCTTGTTTTAATAATAATAATAAAAAGACTTCATGTGTAACTTTTCCTCCGTGGTATCGAAAATGGTATGAGTGAGTGAGTGAGTGAGTGAGTGAACTCTGAGAGAGTTCATGTCAATTCTGCTAATAAATACATAATACCTGCTTCTTGCCTTTTAGGGGTATTTTTTTCTCTTCAGTTACACAGATATCGTGATGTGTCGTAGGTTAAATTTCTTCCAATATATCGATTATCGCAGAATCGCTGTATCGTGATAATATCATTATCGAGGGCCAAGTATCGTGACCATATCGTATCGTGAGTTACTCCACGATTCCCACCCCTAGTGTGCGCGTGCCAGCGATGCAGTGAGACTTACAGCGAGCGAGCCGACCTGACAGTATAAGCCCATCTTGAGCCTGATCTAACGGTGCGCTGCAGAGAGCACAAATCACCTCCTCGTCCATAACGCTCCTCCTGACAACTCGTTTCATCTTCAGCGCTAACGAGTTCATCAGCGGCTAGTGGAGGGAGGGATCGGCCTTTGGCTGCCTCGGCCCTGAGCAGAGCAGGAGTGATGGCTTAGATACAAGTCATCATCATCATTAGCAACATCACCACCACCACCACCACCACCACCAACGCTACCAGAGCATTGCTTGTGCTTAGCCGGCGGCTGCGGAGTGACACTTTGTTTGGACTGAGCGCGTGCGGGCGGTGCCCTTCACAGAGTTGCAGAGGGGGAACTCTGGCAGCAGCGTTCAAGGTTATCGTATGGAGGCGTCGCAGACGAGCATCCAAAGTGCGAGCAGGAGCGCGGGTGTGTGTGTGTGTATGTGTATAAAAATGTGTGTGTGTGTGTGTGTGTGTGTGTGTGTGTGTGTGTGTGTGTATGTGTGTGTGTATATCTGTGGGCGTGTACTGTATGAAGGAGTCTAAGCGGCACAGTCAGAGAGCTGTCAGCAGAGAGTCAGGGAGGAGGCTGATCACAGGGCTGCAGTGTGTTTGAAGTCTTCCAGGGACTGACAGCTCCTCTCCTCTCCTCTCTACACCCCCTCTCTCCTCTCCTCTCCTCTCTACACCCTCTCTCCTCTCCTCTCCTCTCTACCCCCCTCTCTCCTCTCTACACCCCCTCTCTCCTCTCCTCTCTACACCCCCTCTCCTCTCTACACCCCCTCTCTCCTCTCCTCTCCTCTCTACACCCCCTCTCTCCTCTCCTCTCCTCTCTACACCCCCTCTCTCCTCTCCTCTCTACACCCCCTCTCCTCTCTACACCCCCTCTCTCCTCTCCTCTCCTCTCTACACCCCCTCTCTCCTCTCCTCTCTACACCCCCCTCCTCTCTACACCCCCTCTCTCCTCTCCTCTCTACACCCCCTCTCTCCTCTCTACACCCCCTCTCTCCTCTCCTCTCTACACCCCCTCTCCTCTCTACACCCCCTCTCTCCTCTCCTGTCCTCTCTACACCCCCTCTCTCCTCTCTACACCCCCTCTCTCCTCTCCTCTCTACACCCTCTCCTCTCTACACCCCCTCTCTCCTCTCCTGTCCTCTCTACACCCCCTCTCTCCTCTCCTCTCCTCTCTACACCCCCTCTCTCCTCTCCTCTCCTCTCTACACCCCCTCTCCTCTCCTCTCTACACCCTCTCTCCTCTCCTCTCTACACCCCCTCTCTCCTCTCCTCTCCTCTCTACACCCCCTCTCTCCTCTCCTCTCCTCTCTACACCCCCTCTCTCCTCCCCTCTCTCCTCTCTACACCCCCTCTCTCCTCTCCTCTCCTCTCTACACCCCCTCTCTCCTCCCCTCTCTCCTCTCTACACCCCCTCTCTCCTCTCCTCTCCTCCCCCTCTCTCCTCTCTACACCCCCTCTCTCCTCTCCTCTCTACACCGCCTCTCTCCTCTCCTCTCCTCTCTACACCCCCTCTCTCCTCTCCTCTCCTCTCTACACCCCCTCTCTCCTCCCCTCTCTCCTCTCTACACCCCCTCTCTCCTCTCCTCTCCTCCCCCTCTCTCCTCTCTACACCCCCTCTCTCCTCTCCTCTCTACACCCCCGCTCTCCTCCCCTCTCTCCTCTCTACACCCCCTCTCTCCTCTCCTCTCTACACCCCCTCTCTCCTCTCCTCTCCTCTCCTCTCTACACCCTCTCTCCTCTCTACACCCCCTCTCTCCTCTCCTCTCTACACCGCCTCTCTCCTCTCCTCTCTACACCCCCTCTCTCCTCTCCTCTCCTCTCTACACCCCCTCTCTCCTCTCCTCTCTACACCCCCTCTCTCCTCTCCTCTCTACACCCCCTCTCTCCTCTCCTCTCCTCTCTACACCGCCTCTCTCCTCTCCTCTCTACACCCCCTCTCTCCTCTCCTCTCCTCTCTACACCCCCTCTCTCCTCTCTACACCCCCTCTCTCCTCTCCTCTCTACACCGCCTCTCTCCTCTCCTCTCTACACCCCCTATCTCCTCTCCTCTCTACACCCCCTCTCTCCTCTCCTCTCCTCTCCTCTCTACAGCCCCTCTCTCCTCTCCTCTCCTCTCTACACCCCCTCTCTCCCTCTCATTCCCTGTTTATCCAACAAGCGTGTTCAGGAGGAAACACACCTGTCTGTCACACCTGTGTTACAGCGTGTTCAGGAGGAAACACACCTGTCTGTCACACCTGTGTTACAGCGTGTTCAGGAGGAAACACACCTGTCTGTCACACCTGTGTTACAGCGTGTTCAGGAGGAAACACACCTGTCTGTCACACCTGTGTTACAGCGTGTTCAGGAGGAAACACACCTGTCTGTCACACCTGTGTTACAGCGTGTTCAGGAGGAAACACACCTGTCTGTCACACCTGTGTTACAGCGTGTTCAGGAGGAAACACACCTGTCTGTCACACCTGTGTTACAGCGTGTTCAGGAGGAAACACACCTGTCTGTCACACCTGTGTTACAGCGTGTTCAGGAGGAAACACACCTGTCTGTCACACCTGTGTTACAGCGTGTTCAGGAGGAAACACACCTGTCTGTCACACCTGTGTTACAGCGTGTTCAGGAGGAAACACACCTGTCTGTCACACCTGTGTTACAGCGTGTTCAGGAGGAAACACACCTGTCTGTCACACCTGTGTTACAGCGTGTTCAGGAGGAAACACACCTGTCTGTCACACCTGTGTTACAGCGTGTTCAGGAGGAAACACACCTGTCTGTCACACCTGTGTTACAGCGTGTTCAGGAGGAAACACACCTGTCTGTCACACCTGTGTTACAGCGTGTTCAGGAGGAAACACACCTGTCTGTCACACCTGTGTTACAGCGTGTTCAGGAGGAAACACACCTGTCTGTCACACCTGTGTTACAGCGTGTTCAGGAGGAAACACACCTGTCTGTCACACCTGTGTTACAGCGTGTTCAGGAGGAAACACACCTGTCTGTCACACCTGTGTTACAGCGTGTCTGTGTAAATACTAACATGATGAGCTGCCATCTCTCATCAGCTCACATTCCCCCTGACATTCAATCTGGCTCGCTGGCAAGAGGGCCGCCACAGCCGACCTTCAGCCCGGAGATGGATGAGAGTGTGTGTGTGTGTGTGTGTGTGTGTGTGTGTGTGTGTGTGTGTGTGTATGCTTGATTGAGTGCATGTATGTGAAAAAAGGGAAAGAAAGAAAGAAAAGAAAGAGTTTGCCGTGTGTGTGTGTGGGCATGTGTGTATGTGTGGGCGTGTGTGTGTGTGTGTGTGTGTGTGTGTGTGTGTGTGTGTGTGTGTGTGTGTGTGTGTGGCATGATTGCACACTTGTCTGCGTGCCCTCTCTCTCGCCCCCTCCTGCACAGGTCAAGGCGCAGCAGCATTTTCATCTGTGCGCCCCCCATTCGTCACGGGGAGCAGAGTGGCGGCTGGATGTCCCGCCCGTCACTAAGCTGTCCGTTCTGTCCGGCGGCCAGATCCATCACAGCTGAGACGGGGACTGATCCTTGCTAAGTGAGAGCGCCCGCGCCACGCAAACACATA
>NW_028150645.1:0-23562 GCF_964638095.1 Poromitra crassiceps | reverse complement strand
CCTCTGCATTTGACCCATCCTCTATTAGGTACCTTCCTAGAACTAGGCAGCCGCAGTGCAGCGCCCGGGGACCAACTCCAGTTCTTTTGCCAGTGCCTTGGTCAGGGACACTGACAGGAGTATTAACCCTGACATACATGTCTTTCTTTGATGGTGGGAGGAAACTGGAGCACCCGGAGAAAACCCACACGGACACGGGGAGAACATGCAAACTCCACACAGAAAGGACCTGGGACGGACCGGGGTTCGAACCCGGGACTTTGTTGCTGTGACGCAAGCATGTTAACCACCGTGCCGTCCAAATTGCTGCAGCAGAGGATGTGTTTGCAGTCCAGACAGGAATGGGAAGTCCAAGCAAACGTTCCAGTGTTGGTTTTTAGGGGGCAGGTTACACCTAAATTACACCTAATTATTATAGTAACATAAATTATTACATAATTGTAAAATAGACCTAGAAAAATGATTCAATTTTTGATTGGGCTGTTTTGAGAGAGGGGGGGGGTCAGTCTTGCCTGGGCCCCGCCTTATGTCACTTCACATCTTGGTTTTCAACATGTCGAAGAGGAGAGCCAAGTCATCAACAAATATAACAATCATAACCGCTTTAGTTTAGGGCCTAAACTAATATTAAAATGGGGGGAAGAACTGAATTTGGAAACAAATCAAATGGAATTTGAAAAAATAAAATCAAAGGAATTTCATGTGGCCCTACCCTGATGCTATGACTTACTAGCCTATATTATGGCCGATGTCCATTGGGCCCAACGGACATGGATGATAGTCGGTGGCCATGGTCGGTGGTGACCATGTACTATAACCCGCCCTGCAGATGGTCAAAGATTTAGACTAAACCACGGCTCTCCCCGTGGAAGAGTGCGACGGTGCTGTTGCTTTCCGGATAACACAACAGTTACATTACATAACGTCTGCCTTCTTACTAACGACTCCCGACCAGCATCCGCCATTGTTGTCAAGAGGGACGTGTCACGCAGCCAATCAAATGACATGGAAGATGACTTTCATAGCCTTTGATCTGATCTCATAGGAACAGGCCTGACACGCTGCATTTCTCAACACAAACCCCAGAGTGAATACTAAACGTGCTGCTTTCACTTTTACTGCAGCTTCAGGAGATGATAGGTGGTGGTTTCTGGATCAGACAGCTTTGGCTTCACAGACAGAAACTGGGTAGATATTTAGACCTTTATTTGTAAGTGGAGTTTGTGAATCACAGTGATTGATATGTGCAGTAAAAGCGAGTCTCGTTTGATACATACAGCATCTGTTCCCGCTCCATAGAGAAGACGATATTCATCGGGACAGACAGATCAATAGCAGTTGTAGAAGAGAAGTCTTTTCAAGTGATCCTGTATAAAGAGACATTGTATGCGTAGGCGTTAAGTCCTTGCTCATCATCGCTTGTGGAAACTCTATACCTGCTGTCTGATTAAAAAACCTCAGCAAACTCAGCACATTTCTCCCTTTCGAAGACTCAAGAGTTTGTTACGCAAATGTTCTATAATAGCTTGGATCAATAACCATTGATTCCATGCTGTGTGCGTGTGTGTGTGTGTGTGTGTGTGTGTGTGTGTGTGTGTGTGTGTGTGTGTGTACGTGTTGCGATTCATTAAACACGGCCTCGTATCTAATTAGCGATTCACTAATAGTTGCCCAGGTTAATTGTGATAAACGAGGCACTCTTTATTAGCACCTCTGGGAGACAGAAAATACTGTTATTTCTTTCAGTGAAGAGTCTCCAATCTCTCTTTTTTCCCCGCAACAGTTGACATACTTGTTCAGAATTCTTCCCTCCTTCAGAATCAACATATTTTCTATGAAAGGTGAATTTTAACAATATATAAAGGAGTGGGAGAGATGACATTATGTTGTCTACAGATATACTGATTCAACAGTATTGTTCGCTATTTAGAAATATGGCTTGCAAGTAGAGGCAGATCAAGAGGTACATCCACACAAATACACATCCACACACACACACACACACACACACACACACACACACACACACACACACACACACACGCGCACACACACATGCTCACACTTACTGGATTGTGCTCTTGCAACCAGTGTTGGGCAAGTTACTTTCAAAATGTAATATACTACATATTACTAGTTTTTAATTTTATCATTTGACTCTTTGACACTTTACAATATTACTGTCTGTGTAGAGTAACTCATTACTTATTACACTACTTTTGCATTACTTTCACCAAAATAACAGCAGTAGCACAATGACATCGCCGCCCTGGCTGGAACATCCCGAAAAATTATTTCAACCTCGAAGTCAGTCTAAAAACTGTCCAAAATTTCTAAATGTTATTATTTTTCCTTTGTTATTGTCATCTATATTTGCATAAAAACACACAATATGATTAAGAAATGATTGTATCTTTATTTTATATGCTTTGATAAAAAAAGTTACTAAATTTAAACTTTTGTTACTTGGCAAAGTAACTAGTATAATATTACTGAAATCCTATTGGTAATAAGTTATATTACTGAGTTACTGCTAAAAGTAGTGAGGTTTCCTGACCAAATTTCAAGCAGAAGGCCACACATGCATAACCTGATCACCCCGCGACGTCAGTCAAGTTCTAGTATGACGTCTGCAATGACGTCAGATATGACGTCAGTTCATTCTAGTATATATAGCAAGGGTTCTACGTCACCTCTCTCTCTCTGGCCGATCATAGCAGCAGCTAGCTTCACGGCAGTCCATCTCCCCTGAAGCTGTCCTCTGAAGCGTCGATTTGGCCGACCCACCTCCCCAGTCCGCCACCAACAAGTCCTGACTCCTGTAGGATCCCCCACAGGGGGGGGGGGGGGTCCCCTATCCTAGCCTATGCAGAGGCCCTCCTCTCGCCTCAAGAGGAGCGCCACCGTCCAATGGAGTCATGCGCCAAAGTATTTGCCATCCATGCATACCGATTGCTAAATAAAGTTTGTTAAATCCTACCAACTGGCCTCTCATGATTGATACATATTACATGTAATATGTTACTTTTGTAATGAGTTACCCCAACACTGATGCACACACTTACTGTATTGTGCTCTTGCAACTGTCATCTTTGTGCTTCCTTCTCCACCTTCAACTTCTGACCCCTTATGGTTGTGCATGTTCCCTACCCATCTCTTTACATGATTGGATTCCAGGCTTGTATAGCACAAAACAATCTCTGCATGACTGCCAGAGAGATACACTGATAGGTCCTGCATGGACACAGCAGAAAAACACATTACGCAGGAATGCACCAGAAATCCCTCTTTTTCAGACGCATAAGGAAAATTGCTAGATATGTCTTTACTCGTGGCCCGTTGGAACAGTTGCGGTATAGATATAGATACAGGAGAACTGTTGTGGGTTTTGTTGTGGGTTTTATTTCAAAAGAACAAACCAATCTTACCAGACACATGTGGATAACAATAGCATTATTGCGATTAAGCCAAAAACACAGCACGTGAAAAACACCATTGTTTAAACGAATCAGTGTTTTTTAACATCGTTCTTCTTCTTCTCTGGCAGCCGGGGAACACAAATGTGCCACGTTCATTCAGAAGAGCTGAGCCTCATTTGCATATCTGTGACTCTCCACCCCCCCGCGTGATAATTCACCATTACAGGAAGGAAGCCCCCTTGAGCAGGAACCCATGTGAGAGAGAGACGCAGCAGTCAAGTCTCCCTCCCTCCCATGCTCCTTTTAAAGACCGTTCACTTTGGGGCGTTTTCTTGTAATGTGCTCTTCCCCCACAAGCCCAGTCCCTGCTTTCCCAATAGCTATTATTACCTATGGTATGCCTGGCCAACTTAAGAGAGAGAGAGAGAGCAGAGTACTAACAGTGAGAGAGAGAGAGAGAGAGAGAGAGAGAGAGAATGAAGGGAAAAAGGTGTAGTTGACAACTCTAATTCTATTTCCACATGCGGCTGCGTTCCAAATTGATTTACATACAGCTCCGTGTCTCTCCGGCTTAGGCTTGGCGGCGGCGGGTGCGCTGGAGTGCAAAGCCGGAGAAAACCAGGCGGGCGGGGTGGGGGGCCGGGGGTGGGGGGCCGGGGGTGGGTGGGGGGGGGGGTGCAAATCCCCTGAGCTGACGAATTAGAGGGGTGCGTTCTTTCACTCTCATTCTCTGGATTAGTCACGTAGACGAACTGCTTCTCTAGCTCTGGACCACACGCAACCGTTATACCCACTCATAATGTAATCACTCATATAAATATGAATCTGTGTCCCTTCATTTATCTCTCTGGCTATGTGACATTTTGGTTAGAAGCATTTGTGCTGCATTTCGCCAGGTAGTGTCACTGAGATTTAAAATCTCTTTTTCACCGGGGACTTGGCAAAGAGAGCAGCATCAGGGTTAACATATTAGGCTGCACACGCACACACGCACGCACACACACACACACACACACACACACACACACACACACACACACACACACACACACACACACACACACACACAATACAACAACGCTCAAAAGCAAAATACAAAGCGATGTAAAAGACAGAATAAAGTAGGGCTGCTACTAACGATTATTTTCATAATCGATTAATCTGTCGATTATTTTCTCGATTAATCGATTAGTTGTTTTGTCTATAAAATGTCAGAAAATTGTAGCAAATGACGATCAGTGTTTCCCAAAACCCAAGATGACGCCCTCAAATGTCTTGTTTTGTCCACAACTCAAAGATAATGTCAGTTTACTGTCATACAGGAGTAAAGAAACCCGAAAATATTCACATTTAAGAAGCTGGAATTAAAATTGTACTCAAAACGATTAATCGATTATCAAAATAGTTGTCGATTAATTTTCTGTCGATCGACTAATCGATTAATCGTTGCAGCTCTACTGTATTTCCAGTCCAGCGCAAGACCCCTCTCTCTAAATAGCAGAGCACTGGAGCACGTACGGATCGTCTTAAACCGTCTTGATTTGGTGCAGAGATTTGGACAGCAGCACAGAAAAACATCCGTGCGTTGATCTGAGATCTCTGCACCGAATCAAGACTTTTTTAAGATCATCCGTACGTACGTGCTCCATGTACTCTCCTTTTCAGATGCTGCTGTGATCCTGGGCCGTGTGCACCGGACCTTCTCATCTCCAAAAGTGGTTTTAGCACGTGAATTCTCTCAAGTTCATCCTTCTTTCTACGTTTGAAACCATCAAGCGAGAAGGCCGGAGCAGGTGAATTCACTTCAGTTTGAAATGACTTTGTGGTGAGTTCACGAGGGGAGCAGAGTACACGAAGGCACTTTTGCTCAAATTCTCTTCTGACCTTGGGGAACGGAAAGCAAGTCATTTCTACCTGTTTTTTGTTTTTTTAGATAAAAGACCCAGAACGGCTTTACAGATATAAATGTACCAATGACTAAGTCTGTGAGTGGGCCGGGCCCAAACACACAAAGTACATGACGAGGGAGAACTTTGTATCTTGCTCAGATCCAGATAAAACATGCATATGTGTAGCCTACTGTTCAATCACCAAGAGGGTAGACAGTAAACTCATTGAAACTAGAACAAAACTCTCCCTCTCTCTCACTCTGTCTGTCTGACTGTCTGTCTGTCTGTCTGTCTGTCTGTCTGTCTGTCTGTCTCTCTCTCTCTGTGTGTCTCTCGCTCACTCTGGCAGTTAGTTAGCCTAGGTAAACCCAGCCCCCACGTGACCTGCTCTCTCAGTTCCCAGTCACCTTGTGACTGTAAGCAGGGTGAGCCTGAGAGCAGGTCACTGGGGGCTGGGTTTACCCAGGCTAGCAGTTAGTGAGCACGTCGTCTTCAGGGTGGGTGGACCACAGACACCCCGGGCTCTGCAGCGCTGCGCGTCACGTCGTGCCCCGGGCTCTGCAGCGCTGCGCGTCACGTCGTGCCCCAGGCCGGTGAAGCTGAGTTGTGGCTGGCAGTCATCACATCATCAGTAACACAAACGCAGGGGAACAAGTCCAGGCTCGCTGGACTAGAAAGCAGAGGGCCAGCAGCAGCATCAGGGTCGTGATAATGATGATGCGGTGTCTCTCTGTCTCCCTCGTTCTAAAATAACATCGGTTGCGAGGTGGCTATCCAGCATTCATGAGAACACACGAGGGCCGTTGTGAATTTAACAGACACGCGATAATATATTCAGACCTATTTGAGCGTCATCGCTGACCGTACGATCTCTCCACCCATGTGCGCTCGACTCGCTTTACACCGACGCATATCGAAACGCAATGATACATAATGTCGGCGCTCCGTGAAATACAATGTGTGCCGGGGGGCAGTAATATGAGGAAATGATGGTAAATGGCGCGGAGGTGGTGTGGCAAACTCAATCTTAACGTCGGGGGGATCAAAGGGTCAATGAGTGGTCGGGAATACAAAGTATCTCATCAGAAGGAGAGGTTTTGATAAGGTTGATCTGATGCATGTGCTCGCTTTTTCACTCTGCTTTCCGGATCACTTTGCCATATCTAAACACGACGCTGTCTCGCTGGCACTGCAGAGCGGCGCTGCTTGGAACCGGTCGGAACAGATGAGAAATAATATAAAGGATATGGAAAAAAAGGGACTTAAGATGTATTTATGTATCTGCAGCGTGGGATTGTGCATCATTTGCGATGCATTTTCCTCATCTGTGAGAGCATCAAGAACCCACAGATCACTAGAGTCAATTCCTTCCCTCTGGAGATGCCTCCTCCCTCTGGCACGTCTCCTTCACATCTCTCCAATGGATTTTTTTATGTTCCCTCTTTGCAAAGCGTGGGTACCCTTATCTATTTTCCTCCCAGATTATTTTTGATATTGATCCAAGATTTGCTTTTTTACTAGTTTATATTATTATTATTTTTTGTTTGTTTGCAAGGTAAGGATTAAAATGTCATGTTGCCAAGCCACAAATGGGTTTATACAAAACGGACATGCCAATTTTGGTGTGAAACATTCTAAGTGACAGTTTACACACAGGGCTATATCAGTGTTAATATTTCCCTCTCGGTTGTTAGCTAAAAACACAGCCGCTGAGGCTAACAGCGCTGAGAAGCTGTTGAAGAAAATGACCTGTTTCATTGCTGCTGGCCTACACGTCCGGAATATGTAACGCCATAAAAACGATTCCCACACTAAACGGATTTTCCCTCGTTACTGTACGAAAAGCATGATGTCACACTCCCCCCGGACCCTCTAAAGGAACCGGTTGGTCAAAGCAGAGGGAGGGGAACATGTGCTCATCTAGGAAGAGGTCCATGTACATGAACCCGCGCCTGTCATCTAGTGCTCTCTGGCTATGGTCAGAAGATATACTGGAGGCCTGACCTGACTATCTTCGGCAAAGATGACCCTCTGGCTATTATCATCGTCTTCACATTTTACACCACTGATGCTGTCTCTTGCAATGCTCCAAACCTTCTCAGATAAATGTAGGAGGTTTACATGATTGTGAATATGCAATGCGTGGCTCCAGGACTGTATGAATTCTTTATCACCCTAACAAAGGAGTGTAGAATATTATAGATATGGGATGATGAAGGACGGTAGTAACTCAAGATGCCCGCAGGCAATATCGGCACCACTAACAAGCGCTCAACCATAAACTCTTTTTATGTCGGCCGTCAGAAAAATACGCTGCTTCAAAGCATCAACTAATATTATTGTGTTCACTGATGCAAACACTTCCATGTCTTGAGAAGATCTACGTTTAATACGTTCTTGTCAATTTATGGAGCTGAGGCTGCAAATTAAAACCAGTCTCTCACAGCTCCCACAAAAGTTCTCCTTTGTAGTATCGGTAATGATGACCTTAGGTCACCGATTAAAATTTAAAACTAGAAGTGCACTCTGAGAGCACACGCCTCCGCCAAGGCCAATAGTCCAGTCTGCTGTGATATGCAAATCTCCTAAGTCGGACCGGATTTGCTCCAAAATGTAATGGCTTCGTCCTTGGCCCATGGTACACCCTTCCACAAAGTTTCATGGAAATTGGCCAAGCCAGTAGTTTTGTGAAGGTATCCGTTTGTCAAAAACTTTAGTAGCGGTAGATTCCCTGCCTACCAACATGAGGGTCGTAGGTTCGCCCCCCCGTGTTCCCTCCGGCTTGGTCGGGCGTCCGTACAGACACGACTGGCTGTGGCTGTGGGCGGGAAGCCGGATTGGCGGTATACATCCATATATCCAGCACTAGCGCCTCCTCTGGTCAGTCGGGGCGCCTGTTCGGGGCGGAAGGGAACTGGTGGCGAATAGCGCGATCCTCCCACGTGCTACGTCCTGCCGGTGAAGCTCCCCTCTGTCAGGTGAAAAGAAGTGGCTGGCAACTGTGCTGGCAACTGTGCATGTGTCGGGGGAAGCATGGTGCTAGTCTACGGCTCTCCCCAGATCGGCAGAGGGTGGAGCAGCCACTGGGGCAGCAGGGGGAAATTGGCCAAGTACAATTGGGGAGAAAATAGGGGGGAAATCAGGGGAGGGGGGGGGGATAACTTTATTTGTATTCGTCTACATGTCTAGTTTCCGCTAACACCAGAAGCTCTGCTCAATGTTTCACTCGGAAATACACCACCACGATAAGGAAGTTAAATACTTCACAGCATTCCACAAAGTTTGATGATCGATTTTTTCCAGGGTATCGGTATCGAAGTAGAAATTCTAGTATCGTGACATCCCTAGCGGAGATACAAATGAAAATGAACAACATTTACCTTCCCTCCATGTTGCCTGGACTTAGATCTCTTAGAACTTTAATTTGCTGGCACAAACGCCGCTGGGTGATGTGAAGCGCCGTGCCGCCATATTCTCTCATTCCTTGGCCGTTGTTGCATAGCTTCAATGTGGCTTCAAGATCCCGTTAACTGAAAGATCATTTGCGGTTAATGTCATCGGTTGGCCGTTACACGGAGTGATAGCGAGGAGGTGTTTCCTTTTCGAAATGAAATAAAAAGTTTACAGCTATCAGTTGAATTACTAAACGTCCAGAGCCAGAGGAGCAGTTATCAAAGTTATTGCCTGCAAAGAAAAATGAATTTCCTCTCTGTCCAGCTGGATATACTGTAGTGTGTGTGAGAAGAAATAAACCACCTGAGTCGTCATCTTCTTTCTAAAAAAAAAACTACAAATGCATCTCTGTAAGTTGAAGCCAATACTGTGTGCATGCAGTAGCTTCATTAAAAGTTTGGTAACAAAGAAGAATTTTAAACAATCCCTAGAAATAGATTTTGTACAACTGCCCAGGAATGAGATGAACTTTTCCTTTTCTTTTCTTCTTGCCTTTGCTGCTTCTATATAATACACATCCATACACACCGGAACTAATGAGTGGCTAGGGATCGTCAAGGGAGGTGGCCTATTATTATTCATTGAAAAAGAGTAAACAAATTCATAAATGTTATTGTCAGAAGGTTCCTATATCTGTCCAATTAATCTATGGTTGCTCCTCTGGGCAGCCTCGTTTTTTCAGCTATACTTCTCTTTGTCTTCAGGGGAAATATGCAATTAAGAGTCGAGCGGAAATGTATTATTATTTCCTTAAAAGTTTCCCATCTCTTTTATTCTATTATTCTATTTAGTCGTTCTCTCATCGCCCTCTATCGCCCCCTAAAGAAGACACAGAATAAACGACGCATATCAATGTGATTCGATCAGCAGCCCCCCCCCCCGACCCCACAGCGCCTGTACGAGTTGGCCTTTTTAAAAGACTCAAAGGAGTCGACAGACTTCCACCCTCGAGTTTGAGAAGCTTATCAAAGGCAGCACAGTGCCGCATAGCAAGGCCGCTTTCAAAGAATACACACACACACACGCTCACACACACACACCTACACACACACACACACACACACCTACACACACCCACACACACACACACACACACACACACACACACACACACACACACACACACACACACACACACCACACACACACACACACACACACACACACACACACACACACACACACACACACACACACACACACACACACACACACACACACACCCACACACACACAGCCCCAGACCATCAGCCACCCAGTCCCCAGACCTCTTTAAGCATTGTTTGCCTCCTCTTAAAAAATGTCTCACGCCATTACGCCCGCTCTCTACACTTGTATGGATGCTGCTGCGCTGCATCTTCAATAACATCACAGCATCCAATCTGTCATTCTCCACGCCATTACCTCGCAAACATGGCGCCGCGGACGGAAACTCTGACTCGCCGCTCGCTGATCTGATGGATCGTTTGAACAGGAGGATCAGGGTGAGGAGGACCTGTCACCTGTCACAGGTGCTGCTGATGCTGCGTAACGTGAGACACACCCAGGGAGATGTCACTTATTGGACTGGCGGCGGTGGGTGACAAACACGTGCGCTTTCTGAGTCAATCAGTGCCTTGGTAATGGGTTGCAGTTATGAAGACACTTGATATTCCTCTGATAGCGATCACTAGTGAACAGTTTAGAGTGTCAGAGAGAGACACAGATGCCTTACTGTGTCCTTTCTCCTCCTACCTCATACAGGAAACGTCAAAAACATGTCGCTCGATGCCGAGTCCATAAAGGAACTTCATCAAATGGATAGTTCCGCTCCTTGATGATTGGAAAATACTCGATAAACGCACACCTGCTGTGACCGCATCACAGTATAGACCCTTTTCACGGGGGCCATTTTGTGTCAAAAAGGCAGAATAAACACAGGTGCAAGCAAAACACTAATGAGGGTTTCCAAATTCCCACCATGGAAGTTTGAAACCCTCATTAGTGTTTTGCTTGCACCTGTGTTTACCCTGCCTCTTCGACACAAAATGGCCCCCGTGAAAAGGGTCTAGTACTGCACCAACGAGTGTGAGTGTGTGTGTGTGTGTGTGTGTGTGTGTGTGTGTGTGTGTGTGTGTGTGTGTGTTGCTTGGCAACCATTCTGCTCTTCGCTGAAGTGAACTACATTGCTTGACGGAAGAATGATTGTTATCAATACAGTAACTTATTGCATTTTGTTGCTGTGTTTATTTGATGAAACCTTGCCAGGTGTATGTAGTAACTCTTTTATAAAAGCAATAAGTCCTGCGAGGCAGTGATTTACAGTGGTTTTAGAACAGCTCAGGGGTTTTTAGGCCAGTGCTTCTCAAACGTTTTCACGACAAGGAGCCCCATGGCCAGTAGGTGGCGTAGGACTGCGGCGCAGGCTCAGCGTGCAGCTCGACACAGCTGACGAAGTATAAAAATATAATCTAGTCTGTCTGGAGAGAGTAACAGGAGAGAGTGAAAGCTATTACCAAGTACTGTATATGCACTACATTCTCTCCTTGGGCTAACTTCTAGTCATTGAAATCCCAGTGAAATCACACAATTTACACATTTTGCTGGGGACTCCCAAGCGACCCCCTCGTCAAGCTAGTCAAGAGTAGATCTAGCTGCCATCAACAACAAAAGTCAAGGCTGACCATGAACCCCCATCTGATCAGATTTTTGCTTTGAGATGTTTTATTACACACAGTGTATGAAACCCATGACCAAAATAGTCATACGTTCTGTGATTGTGTTACTTATGGATGGGATTATAGTGAAAATAAAGGATCCCCCTTTTTGATGGGGACCCCCTGGGGATCCCGGGACCCTACTTTGAAAACCTTTAAATGTTTTAGGCTAAGAAACCGTGGCCTCTTGGGACGTATTGCTTTAATAAAGAATGTCATTGAACTTAATGACTTCTCATTCAGAGGGTCGGTTTGTGCTACACAGATGACAGAAGTGCAAAATCACTTTACATCCTGAGGAACCACCTCGTCTCCACACAATACAAATAAAAATAACTTCATTTATTTATGTCTGCTTATTTATTGATCTGCTTATCACACAGAGCTGTTGCTTAAACAAACCCGCCAGCTATCTTATTTTCTTCCTGAGCGGAACTTCCCGCTGGCTTCTGTGTTTACACACATGGCCTGTGTGAGTTAATTGTGCTGCTGTGCTGTCCCCGTGTTTTCACGCTCACCACAGACCTGCTGCACAATAGCAGCACCGCAGAAAACCCCCCTCTATCGCTGGATGTGATGTCATCGACTTCCCTTGCTTCCCTAGGCACATCTGGTTTATTATGAAGACACACTTCCTCTAGTGTGTGTGTGTGTATGTGTGTGTGCGTGTGTGTGTGTGTGTGTGTGTGTGTGTGTGTGTCTGTGTGTGTGTGTGTGTGTGTGTGTGTGTGTCTGTGTGTGTGTGTGTGCTCGTGCATGTGTACAGTATGTACAGTATATGTGTGTGTATGTGTGTTTTCTCTAGGCCAGTTACTGTATGTGGTATGTGTGTAAACTGATGTATGCATGGTATTGTTCACAGTGAAAGCTGTTTGGCATGTCAAGCTGAAACCCATGTGACCTGCCGGGGCTGTGTAAAGCTTCTATCCATACATTATGCATATGTGTTTGCACATAATGCTGATGTGTGTTTATCTGAACCATACTGTGTTTGTTCACATGTGGGCAGATTTGACACAATGGGTGTGTGTGTGAATGGATGTACATCTGGGAATATATGGATAATAACAACAACACCAATCTCAAAATGTTGCAGAGCAGTGGCCTTAGCTCGGGACCGGCAGGCATCGGCAGTAATCTCGGTAATCCATAAAATAATCTGCAGCCTAACATCACCTGTATGAGCTCAGTGATATCCTGACATCATCCATATCAGATGACAGCATCACTGAGAGGGTGAAACAGCTGCTGCTGTGCTGTACGAGGTAAAACACAGTACATTTCTCATGGCTCCACTGAAAAGCCAGTGCAATGCTGAGAGAGAGATATACAGTATATAAATATATAGTATATGGTATATATATATATACGAGATATATATATATATATATATATATATATATATATATATATATATATATATATATATATATATATATTTACTGTATATATAGGAGGCTGTGAATCATGGACAAAGCTATTTCTATTTTTTCATGGCAGAGATTTGTCATTAAAGCTTTGAAACGGACGGCAAAGCTAAGTTAAAGGAGAATTTCGTTTTTTTTTAACCTGGACCCATCTCCTGGCATTAATTATGATTTGGCCACTCACCAGGCGATCTCCGTGGCGTTTCTGGCCGTCCTAGCATTGTTTTGACATCAATAGCGTCCAAGTCAGTTGTAAAATGGAGCTGACTTGGGGCCAAGTGTGAGCCTGTCTTTCCTGCATCTAAATAGCTATTTTTATTCCCGTTTTCGCCAAATATCGTCATAATCTGATCCCTCAAGAACCACCACAGTGATATTTCGCCAAAGGCTGTTTCCTGGAGTCACACAGGGATCAAATTACCTCAAACGTGATCTCGGTCACCAAGTCTCGTGAAGTCCCGCGATACTTTCCTGCTGACTGGCCAAGTACAGGAGGACGCTTTGCGGTGGTGGTTTTAGCGCAACCTATGTGGGGTTTGGCGTAACCTATGTGGGATTCGAAATAACGAAGGTTATGCCAAACCCCACATAGGTTGCGCTAAAACCACCACCGCAAAGCGTCCTCCTGTACTTGGCCAGTCGGCAGGAAAGTATCGCGGGACTTCACGAGACTTGGTGACCGAGATCACGTTTGAGGTAATTTGATCCCTGTGTGACTCCAGGAAACAGCCTTTGGCGAAATATCACTGTGGTGGTTCTTGAGGGATCAGATTATGACGATATTTGGCGAAAACGGGAATAAAAATAGCTATTTAGATGCAGGAAAGACAGGCTCACACTTGGCCCCAAGTCAGCTCCATTTTACAACTGACTTGGACGCTATTGATGTCAAAACAACGCTAGGACGGCCAGAAACGCCGCGGAGATCGCCTGGTGAGTGGCCAAATCATAATTAATGCCAGGAGATGGGTCCAGGTTCAAAAAAAACGAAATTCTCCTTTAAGTTAAGTTAAGTTAAGTTAAGTTAAGTTAAGTTATCCTTTATTTATCCCCATGGGGAAATTCATCCTCTGCATTTGACCCATCCTCTACTAGGAACCTTCCTAGAACTATCAGAGCAGTGGGCAGCCGCAGGGCAGCGCCCGGGGACCAACTCCAGTTCTTTCACCAGTGCCTTGGTCAAGGGCACTGACAGGAGTATTAACCCTGACATACATGTCTTTTTGGTGGTGGGAGGAAACCGGAGCACCCGGAGAAAACCCACACGAACAGAACATACGCAGACTCCACACAGAAAGGACCTGGCTGGGACGGACCGGGGTTCGAACCCGGGACCTGTCTTGCTGTGAGGCAACAGCGCTAACCACTGAGCCACCGTGCCGTCCAAAAGAAAAAACAGCTGCTGAGGGGACAAAGGGGACAGTGGAGGAGGGGTTGGGTGGGAAACGTTATTATGATAAAGTCGACCGTGGCGTGGGCCAAACTGTGTAACAGGATGCGCTTCGCCCAGGAAATTAAACCTCATGACAAATTGTACAGTAATGGTTACAATGTGTCAAAGACAAAATGCATAAGAGTGCATTATTCTGTACAGTTCACACATGCGTTTTATTACGTTGAGGAATCTATGTATAGGGAAATAATGCAACCACTCATGCACACTCTCTCCAGGATGTTTTTCCTGCTGATAAACGATGTCCCAGATAAATACGGCCATTATGCGCCATTAACATCTGTAGCCCCAGTCCCCCATATAAAAATACATAACTTAGAATATGCTTTCCACTCGCCTACACCGAGGCAATAGTTCACCCCACTGACGGCACATATATCACACAGCCTTATTTAAAAGAGAGCGTCCCGGCCTTTTTAAGTATGTTGAGGGTGAGGCTGCAAATGCATCATCACCCCCCCACCCCCCCTGTTCACCTCCCCCTGTTCTCATTTGGAGGCACTTACTCTCTGTAATGCGCTCGAGAACCAAGCAGAAAACTGCCGACGTCTGCGAGAACCAACTGTTCTGCTGCCAGCCAGCAGCAGCCTTGACCCACTCTCTGCACAGCTTATGTGTGTGAGGTTAAAAGCACTGAAAATTGCAAAATGCAATTTGAGATAAATTGAGAAATGCGCACGAAATGAAATTGAGAAATGCGAACGCACGCACGCACAAAAACACCCAACACATCCCGAACATGTTTGAAGTGCCGTGACAACATCCTCGCCATTCCCTCGGCCCCTAAAAATAGCTCTGGAGCAGCGAACAAACAGGTATGATGTCATATTATGCTGATATACTGTATTAGTGCAACACATGAACAAAGTTGATTCAACTGCCTCATTGAAATTGGACAAATCCAGAATAAATTTGGATACATGCATCTTTGGCATAAGTCATTAAAATGCTTTGAGTTTGGGGCTTTAGTAATATATCAGAGGGGAAAATGTTCAAAAACATAAATATTTATGATATCCAAAAATCATTCTAAGAAACAGGATGGGTCCAGCTACATAATTGCATGAATATGTAAATCACGCCGTGCAATCAGCCACTTGACTTCAGGTCAGAAGTATGTGATTCTTGCTTCAGGGCCAGCAGCAAATCCTTGCTGCTCTATTGCTGGGTCAACATAACTGGCTTAACACTCATCTTCCCCACTGATCTCTGGATCTGGAAAATCAATCAGGGTTTTAGGGAAAGACGGAGGGAGGGGGAGAGAGAGGGAGAGAGAGAGAGGGAGAGGGACGGAGAGAGAGAGAGAGGGAGAGAGAGAGAGAGAGGGAGAGAGAGAGGGAGAGGGACGGAGAGAGAGAGAGAGGGAGAGAGAGAGAGGGAGAGGGACGGAGAGAGAGAGAGAGGGAGAGAGAGAGAGGGAGAGGGACGGAGAGAGAGAGAGAGGGAGAGAGAGAGAGAGAGGGAGAGAGAGAGGGAGAGGGACGGAGAGACAGAACCTAAGATAGTGAGAGACTTAGAGAAAAGAAGACTTTGAGAGAGACTGAGTGAGCTTGGCTCTGATCCCACCGGTCAGAAAAAAGACTGCTCTAATCTTTTCTCCGAGCAACACCTAAGCCTCTCTCTCACACACTCTCTCTCTTACCCCCTCTCTCTCTCTTCCTATCTCTCTCTCTCTCTCTATTTGTCCTTCAAGACTGGGCAACTTTTCCCAAGGGCACTCCGCATTATCCACTCACTCTCCAGCCACCCCACACCACTATGCACTAATTAAAGATGGCAGGAGGCAAAATGCGATCACCGTGCGCCTGTATAAAGCTTAGCAACTTCTGAAACTACTATGTCATCGAGGAGGGGGGGGGGGAGAAACAGATCGATTCTAAAATCTGCAAACACTGAGCTGCTGCTGCTGCTTGGGAGAGTTGTCCTTCACGCACGCACACACAAATGCACACACACACACACACACACACACACACACACAAACAAGCACAAACACACATACACACACTGCGAGACAAGGATTGCAGACTGCAAAGTATTTGGTTTGTCAACCTGATCCTGGCAGAATGCCACACCAGGTCAAATAACCACTGCAGCCGACTGGAATAAACCTCCTGCATCACAATCACAATAGGTAAATCACATGACTTTTCTTCTTGCATTGTGTTGTGATAGACACAAATGGGCTGCTTTCATGTAATAATACACATGATATGGGACACACATTTTCTCTGTTGTGCTGTATCGCTATGGGACTTACATGGAATAACTGGCATAAATAGTGAACAAGCGAAGCAAATCAACCAACCAGTGAACCTTGCTTGTACTGTAGGTCAGGGGTTCCCAAACTCTTTCATCTCGGGACCCAAAAGATACATACTGGGCCCTATTCTCCCACAAGCCTTCGGCGCTAAAACGGGCCTTAAACGCAAAAAAACGTGCCTTGCGCCTGTTTTGGGACGATATCAATATGGCTTTACGCTGCCAAATGTGCTTTAGGCCGAATGGGCGTGGCGCAGTCCCAGAATGGGCCAGAGTGGGCGTGTCGGCCTTAAATCTCGGCGTACTGCTATCTTCGCACCTGGCGTAAATTTAGCGCTTTGCGCTTTTGAAAACCAGGCCTATTCAGAGTGCGCCAGTTGCGCGGAGCGCTCCCTTCTGGCTCTCTCCCTCCCCTCTGGCTCTCTCCTCTGTCACCCTTCTCTGTGTCACTCTCTCCCTCTCTCCTCAGTCTGACAGGCACCATACGACTGTCTCTCTCTGACTCCCTCGCTCAGACAGACACAACACACGTCCTATAGGAAATAGCAGTTGTAAGTTCACTGCCTGTGAATGTCCCAGCATGCAATTGGGTACTCCATTTCGCTACTAAATAGCAACCAAATGAGGCGAAATAGATATAAAAGGTCGATCTAAAATAATGTGTAATGGTAACACAGCCTGCAATTGTAGAACATTTCAATATTGGACCAAATAAAACATCGAAATTAAAACACCACCCTAAGTGAAACATATATGCCCTCCTGGGCCTATATATATCTCTTGTCGATTTAATGTGATTTAGATAAGTGTTAGCGGAACGCGCTTCGGAACGTGCTTCAACTGTCATGTGCTATACTGTGATGTCCGCTCCAATAACTTGGCCCTACTTCACATTCAGTTTTACAATAAAAGTATATGCAGTATTTAAACTGCAGTTAGATTGGTTTGAGAAGCATAATAATATGGAATAATAGCCTATATGGAGACAGACAGACTGGATGAAGGGGGGGGGGGGCAGAGCGCTTGGCTTCTGTCTGGTTTTGCTGGAGCAGTGGAATTGGAGCTTAAAAGGCAAGCGTGCGATTCGTTTATTGCACTTATCCAATGAGCATGATGGTGCATAATTTTACGCTTAAAAGGCGTGGTTGTAATGCTTTAGGCTGCGTCTAGCGCCAAGACCAAGATATCAAGTGCGCTGGTCCACGCCCACTGCGCCAGGCGCTCGGCGTAGAAACTAGGCCGATGCAACGATAGGGGCCTTTGTGTCTCCCTGGCTGTGACCCAAACTCACAAAAAACATATGCTAATGGGTTGCCATGACGACCAATTGGTGACCCACCCCCCCCATACTTAGGCAAACACTGCTGTAGTAGGTGATTGGTCTTTGACCTTGTAAGTGCAAATGGATTGTGACAGGCAGAACAGAGAGCTTTGGCATCCAAAGTGAAGAGGCACTGAGACTTGGCACCAGAGGCTACGTGCACGTGTTGTTGTGTTGGCACCAAAGAGCAGCCTCGGGTCCAACGTGGCCCCCTGGTGGCTTTAACAAGGTCTCAGGTTGCATGATGACAGAAGAGCTGGTGTCTCAAAAACGCACAACACAGACAGATCATGTGCACCATGCATGGATTAAAGAGCTGGGTAAGAGATTGAAAATGGCCGCCTATTCATTCGAACGTAAGCTGATCACCAGCGCATGAAGCATTTTGAAGGGGGGGTTTCTTCTTCCTGGTTTTACCTCTGTGATGTGCGGCCCACGGTCATGTGCACACGTCTGCTGCCCTGACGTCTGCTTAGGGCTGGATATGGGCAAGAACCTCACGATACGATACGTATCACGATACATGGGTCACGATACGATTGTATCACGATACATGGGTCACGATACGATTGTATCACGATACATTGTGATACCATACATATTGTGATATATTGCAATACTCTACATAATTTACTGAAAATTTAAAAATAGAGCTGCAAATACAACTTGCTGTGTACCACCCAGGTAGTGTAATAATATGTACAACACTTTATATTGATAACTTAGTGGACAAATTGAGTCAAAACTACAGAGTGTTGAGTGTGTTACTGAATGCACTGAAATAAAAAAGTATTCTTATTGTGTCCCTGAACAGATGGCTGTGCAAAAAATCGATATGGCGATATATCACGATATTAATAATTGTTCTGAAATATCGATATAGTATTGCGGGAAAAAATATTGCGACATATTGCCGTATCGATTTTATTGCACAGCCCTATGTCTGCTTACGTATTATTGAACAATGAACAAAGTTATAGTGGCCAGAGCTATACAGAGAGAGAGGGAGCTCCAGAAAATGGCTCTCGGTGGCTTCTGAAGAAAAATGGACGCCATAATTTAAAACTTCCTAATTAAAAGAGTAGTTTTTTGAATTTGAGTTTTACAGCTGCTTCTTTCCCTGTGCATGTGGATGGGGGAAAACCCCTGGGCTGCGTCACGTCACTTGCAATACCGAGCTCGGCCACCATGTTCAATTTGCCTCAAGGCTGAGACCTGGCGCCTGGGGGCTGATGTGCACAGACAGACACAAGCAAATGAATACACTCTCTCTCTCTCTCTCTCTCTCTCTCTCACACACACACACACACACACACACACACACACACACACACACACACACAAAGAGTCAGACATGCATGCAAGCACAGACAGGGAGACAACATCACAGGAAGAAATAATCACAGTAAATTGATCACATGGGAACAGATCGAACAGAAGCGAAGTGAGTGAGATGAGTGCGTCCGACAGGCAGAAGAAGTCACACGCTGATGTGTTGCTGCTGGTGAAGTCTCTTCTGAACATCCCCCGCTAACAGCACATCTAGCTTTCTGACCCCACCCACACGCAGGTCATGTAGGTCAGCGCAGGTTTTCTACTGAGGCTGTGAGCAAACAGCCATCATGACTCACTATTTACACTAAAGCTGTTCCAAGTCTTTTTTTAATAGCAGCCATTAGGCATTAAGAGGTGACAGGCAAACGCGCCCAGCGGGCAAATCTTTTCAATACAAAATGGCGTGGCTGAAAGTCAGAAGCACATATAGCTCAACTTATCTCACGCTCGTGACAGATCCAATTAAAGTGCGGAGGAGACCTGCGATCTCTCTCTGTCGGGCCCGGGCCCGGCCCTGAATGAGTGTACCGGATCATTATAAACCTCTTCTGTTGTGCCACATATTGAGAGAGATCATTGCAATGTCAGCCCTTCATCTCCACGGTGTTATTGAAATGGGCTGCATCTTTCTTTGCCGTATAGAGGAACCCAGCGGAGGATGTTGCCGTGGCGATGTTCTTTGTCACAAACGTAATGATGTTGTATGTTGCTATGGCGATGATGTTCTTTGTCCCAAACGTAATGATGTTGTTATGATGTGGCCATGTGTTTCAAAAGAGCTCTTTCCTCTCTTCTTTCCTGTCACAGAAGAATGAGAGGAAACGTCCTTCTGCAGGGAGTTATGGCTAAGCTACCATTTGAACAAACCCAATGCATTATATTATTATTATTATTATATTGCCAGAAGAAAAGCTTTATTAAAAAGCTTTTTAATGAAAGCTGGATGGTTAAAGACTTGCTGAATGGGATGATTGTGAGCCTTGCAGTAAACAACACAAGTGATGAAATGCATTATTAAAAGTGCTTCTGTGTATGTATTGAATATGCTGTAAGCTGGGTTTTGCAAAATGGTTCAGTTGCTAACATCATCTAGCAAGCCAAGCCGTTAATAACTTTAATAATAATAACTTTACGTTATTGTATTCCTAGAAGAGATGGTAAGAGCACCAAATAAAATACAAAAATGAATTAGGTCTAATTAAAGCTTGAAATTGGGCACTCACTCTCCGCTGCTATACAATAACACCAACTTTAGTGACGTCTTAAGGCTAATTTCAATAATGAAGACTACTCAACCAACGCCCAGTCCAGGTTATATCACCCATCCATTGATATGCATGCCCCTTTCATTCATGCTTCTCTCCTTGTCCATTCACAGTGTCCCACGCTCCCTTTCTCTGGCCAATATCCAATCAGCTCAAGCCACTCCATTCCCCTCGCTTTTCTGCTGGCCATTCACCTGACCACCGGAGTAGTATATCAGAGTCCATGTTTTTTTTACTATGTCGTAACTCACCTATCTGTGCTGTCACCCCTCAGTTGCTGCTGACCATCACCAGAGCAGTTGTTTTGCCCCACCTCCTCCCCTGACCACCACCAACGTCATGACTCCTGAAGAATTCCCTATGGCGGGATTCCCTCTCCTATATATCACTGACGTCCTCCTCACATCTCAGGAGGAGCGTCATCATATCATGGACGGCTCATCTCAAAGTCTCACCTATTTTAACCGTGAGACCCGCGCGGTTCCCAGTGAAAATAGACAAGCAGCAGCTTGGCTCCTGCTGGGTGTACTGGAAGGCAGCACAGCAACGCTGTCCGTGTGGACACACAGGCGTGCGAGCCGCAGCACTGCCCGAATGCATATGCCTTTGTATCTATAGATATTGATTTTTTTTTTATTTTTTTTCCATTTCTGCATGGTTATAATATATTTGCATGATAGAGATGTTAATATTTCTGGTGGGCTAAATCACGTGTGACTTCAGTGCTGTTTGGTGCATTGGGCACGTGACGTCATGCACGTAGCAGCGTGAGCTGTGATTGGTCTACTTTTGTGGGGACAGACATACAGACAGACAGACAGACAGACACATGGACAAACCCTGTTCTAGATGGCGCGGGCCACAGCCTGTGGCGACGCTGGAAAAATACTGCTAATTATAGAAAGATTTCACTGGGCCTACCCTGATTAAAATCTACATCTTTTGCGCACGCACGCACGAACACACACACGCACACACGCACGCACGCACCCACACACACACACCTGCTCACACAAACACGCACGCACGCACGCACGCATACACACACACACACACACACACACACACACACACACACACACACGCACACACACACACGCACGTAAGCTCCTTGGTCTCCCAGGCAGTGCTATTGAAGTCCTTAATCAAGACAAATGTGGAATGTCCCGTATAGAACAATCATTAATCATTACAGCTACATGCTATAGATCACTGCTATACATCAAAGTCTGTCCAGCTGTTTGCACTGTACAACATGTCAAGCCTTAAATACTGTATATCACATTGCCAATCCCTTCACTAGTATATCAAAAAAACATGACAGGTTGTTGTTAGCGAAACATTTTCCATTTTTCAGTCGCGTGCGTTATGTTACCTCGTTTGCTCTGCTGTAAAAAGGCATATATGGAAACCAGAGGGTAATATATAATGGCAAAATAACTGTACAAAAATGGTAAGGCATCGAGATGAATCTTTGAATTTGACATCAAAAGAAGTAGTGGAGGATTGGAGGCTCCACCCACCAAGTCTTATAACATTTCTAAAGTCATCCTTTGAATACACTCAGCAGCCACTCTGCTCTCACAGCCTGGCTGCTCAGTAATGGCGTGAACAAAACACGGCTTGGGAGTGAGAAAAGCGGAGTGGAACAATGATGTGGTGGCTTGTTGTGAGCTATAGGAGGGGGTACATGAGGCCACCGCAGGCACATTCTGTACACTTCTTTGGGAATAAACGAGGATCTGGATTCAGGAAAGAGGCCAGTCATTTCAAAGCCCACGTCCCACAGCGTGCTGCTGCTGTTGCTGCTGCCCAGGTACAGAGCCGACAGAGAGCCAGAATCAAAGCTAACAGGAAGAACACATAAGCACCGACAGAAACTACAAACGGACCGTTCTTGGCACAAACATTTCCATATTATGGAACATTTTGAACCGGGCTTTGCAGGGCTCTTACTGGACTACTGTGATACACTTGTGTTGTGATATACCCCCGTGAAAGTTACATGTACGCGTCTGGGAAATAGATTGTTAACGCAGAGTGGGCAGCCCCACTCACCACCACTTGTCTTTTGTTTTCCAGACAGCTGGAACAGGGAGGCGGAGTTAAGGGGGACACAGGAGAGAAAGCGAGGGCACAGGCGGGGCTCCAGAAGCCACTCAACCACTCAACCCCCGACTGTTGATTGATTGGTGTAGTTTTGATGTTGTATAATCATTCATTCAATGACTGATCAGTCAGTTGTAGTTGTCATAGACTGTGTTGCATAGTTGATTGCTCTATTGCTGACAAAATGTGTTATTGTAAGTCGCTTTGGATAAAAGCGTCTGCCAAATGACGTAATGTAATGTAATGTTGAGTAGTGTTGTTTAATGTATTTGATTGTTTAAGTTGCCCGCGCACACACACGCGTTCACACATGCACACATACACTCACTCCACTTGTCCCATACAAAGGACCACAATGGAAACAAGCCCTTGGGCTTTATTGTGTTTAATTCCTTTTGATCAATATTTTTTCTTGTATTGTCATGCACAATCATGTATTTATTGAATCAATAAAGATATCAATCAATCAATCAATCAATCAATCAACCCCCGACTGTGTGGCCAGACGGGGAAATCAACCACTCGACCCTCCCGACTGTGTGGCCACACGGGGAAATCAACCACTTAACCCTCCCGACTGTGTGGCCACACGGGGAAATCAACCACTCAACCCCCCCGCACGCACACACACACACACACACACACACACACACACACACACACACACACACACACACACACACACACACACACACACACACACACACACAATAATTATCTCAACAGGGATTCCATTCTGTCTCTGTGTATGTGAATGGATACACTCAGCTCTCTCTCTCTCTCTCTCTCTCTCTCACACACACACACACACACACACACACACACACACACACACACACACACACACACACACACACACACACACACACACACACTGTTGATTTATCTCCTCAAGCCTCCAGTAGAGCTTGCCATAGCCAAGACAACTTGGGA
>NW_028150646.1:0-23600 GCF_964638095.1 Poromitra crassiceps | reverse complement strand
AAGCATAATGTTCCATATCAACATTTCTAGATACATGTATATCAACGTTATTGTGAATTATATTAATATTTAGACTGTTGCACCATTGACTGTGTTGCACATTCTATGTTGCACAGTTTACGTTATTTACGAGTTTATGAGTTCTATGTAAAGTATCATTTACACAAAATCCAGATGAAGACTAATTAATTAATTAATTAAT
The DNA here is from genome assembly GCF_964638095.1 of Poromitra crassiceps. Taxonomy (NCBI): domain Eukaryota; kingdom Metazoa; phylum Chordata; class Actinopteri; order Beryciformes; family Melamphaidae; genus Poromitra; species Poromitra crassiceps. Next base: position 23,398 of record NW_028150646.1, on the reverse strand, counting down.
TAATTAGGGTTAGGGTTAGGGTTATGGTTAGGGTTAGATGAAGACTAATTAATTCATTACTTAATTACTTAATTACTTAATTACTTAATTACTTAATTACTTAATTACTTAATTACTTAATTACTTAATTAATTAATTACTTAATTCCTTAATTAATTAATTAATTAATAGTGCACTTCAGTAATTTACTAATCAGATGAATTTAGCCGGCTTTCACTCCAAAGCTCACCGCACTCGTTGCCATATTAGCCCGGACAGATTTGGCAGTGACACAGCCGATAAGCATACAGACATACCGACAGCATAAAAGATAACACTTTTAACAGCAATATCATCAGGCTATTTAGGCTCAACTGTTCAGTGTCTATGGGATCAAATAACAATCATGATCCCATAGGAATTTAGTGGAACTACAGTGAGCAAGTGAACTGGGGGGGCAATATTGCAGTACAGGAATCCCCCATGTTCTCCATATTGACTGATTAATGATTAAAAATGCAAAGTGGAGTAATACTGAACAACCACAACTTCAACCGTTCTTGTTGTTTTGAACGTATAAGAGATACTTAATGTCCTTCAAGTCCTTCAGGTAAATTAGAGGCCATCATAAAAGTGCAATAGGAGTGATCTAGTAACAAACAAAACAAACAAAACAAAACAAAAAAATACAGAATTCATTCAAATTCAAATTTTATGAAATGCTGTCAAGACTTCCTGCTGCCAGATAGTTTGTGTGTGATGGGAATGCCTGCGTGATGATGATCATTGTTAAACCTGAAATACATTAGATTACACTGGATACAATGAAACAAGAGAGGCCAGCGATAACAATGCCAAATAATTATTTTGCTATAATCTCACATGCAATGATGAATGCATTTAACATGCGGTGCAGAATAGAAACAGTTCTGCACTGGCAGGTTCGAACGGGACTGACGTATAATGATGACCTATGAGGAAGATCACGTGAAGGACTGTTGATTAAGGCTGATTGATGTTAACAGCAATTTCCTACAAATAAAAGTTGATTCGGAGTTTGCGACAGATTTGGTCAAGACAAATACTGCTGACTCATCGTGGAAAAAGTATCATAGTCGGACTCCAGGCAATGATGATACTCCTAATAAAGGGCGGAGCCAGGGCACTGCCAAGCGAGTGGGTTTCGTAATCACCTCACCGCATCCAGAGGAATGTGCCCTTGCCTTCCTTCCAGTAACCAGGCACCAATAGAGAAGTGTGGGCGTCTTTGGGCAAAGAGAGAGTGCCAGGTATTTGATTGACTTAAAGGAACACTCCGCCCATTTTCAACCAGCTTTGTATCATTAGAACATCAGTAGTATATCAGAAAACTGTAAACGGTTTTGAAGTCTGTCATTTAATTTGACAGTTATTGAGTGTTAAAGTGTGGACCAGTGATATCACTGTCACACTAACTCAAATTAATAACTCATTAACTCAAATCAACTCTCATTATTATAATGATACAAAGCTGGTTGAAAATGGGCAGAGTGTTCCTTTAAGCATGTGAAATGTGTGAAACCCATGTATATTCCCATGTGATTACATGTGAAACCTATGTGATTACATGTGAAACCCCATGTAAATGTTGTTTTCCACATGTGCTCCTTAAAATTAAGATCGTTGTAGAACAAAACCTTATTTTTTTTACATTAAGAGAAGAGTAAACGTTTATTTAATGATTCTACAGTGACATATAAAGTGAAGTATCCACCGTTGACAGATGCTGGTCGGAAAGAATACTGTCACTGATGATTAGGTATTGTGTTACAGGGAGCGCTGTGAGAAACCTGACCTGATCATCTTGACAGAAGTAGGTTGAGGGCAGGCAGTCTGCACAGTTAATAAAACACTGTTTAATATTGTGCAATCATTTTGTTTGTATGCAAACAAAAGCCCTAAAGTTAAAACTACAGTATTTTATATGATGGTTCCTCTCAACCGCAAGAGTGGATATTGGTCCTTCCCATCTCCAGGAGATACATTATGATAATTTGATTATAATAGTGAGGTCTCTAGACCATATTTCAAGCTGAAGGCCATTCGTGCATAATCTAATCCGATCACCCCCTGACGTCAGTCAAGTTCTAGTATGACGTGGTCAGTCAAAGATGCCCTCCTCTTGCCTCAAGAGCAGCGCCACTGGCTAATGGAGTCATGCGCCAAAGTATTTGCCATGCATGCCGATTGCTAAATAAAGTTCGTTAAATCCTACCAACTGGCCTCTCATGATTGAAATAATAATTTGTTATTTGTCACCCTGTTTGCTGTGTCCATCCATCTTATGCCTGTGAAATTACTGTAATTTCAACATGTTGAAATAAATGTTGAACATGTTCAACATTTATATTGTTTTTGTTGCCTGCTCCCAACTCCCCAACTGACTTCTTATTACATAATAATACTACATAATACGGCGGATTCTGACACACACAAACACAATCGACATCCACAATCCTATGACATAATCAGCGATGTCATAGACATTGTGACATCATCAGTGTAGACAATGTGATGTCATCAGTGATCTAACACAATCAACATCCAGAATGCTGACATCATCAATGATGTTATAGACATTAAGATGCCACCGATGATGTCACTGTTACTTCTTCTTCTTCTTCTTCTTCTGTTGTGGAGTTTTATGGCAGTTGGCATCCTTTATGTTGCATCACCGCCTCCTGGATTTATCCATCCTCTCTCCTCGTCTCCCTACTTATACTCCCACTGAATTCTGCCAGTGATTATGTCATGTCCTACCCCACAATCTTCGAGTGATGTCAGGCACTGATGATGATGATGATGATGTTGCATGAGTCTACACAACCCCCCAAAAAGTGCCCCCATGGCATATCGTCTCCAGAGTCTCCACCCTAGAGAAATGACCGCGCACATTTTTTTAGTATTATTGATAGAATGTAAATATTTCTCAAGAGGCCTAACAGCTAATATAATAAGTAGCCTACAACAATATACATCTCAGGCATAATGTTCCACTGAAACATAATAGGTGCTTAATGCTTCAATATATCATTCTACAAGGAAGTAACCACAGTTGGCTCATGCCAGTGCCAAGAAATAACAATTGCGTTGTTCTAGTTTCCTATAACAATGACTAGCAGGATAATCCACCTCATTAACTCAACAAAGGCTGGGCGAAACCAACTCCGCCTTCATTTCACCAGTAGAATACTTTCAGTTTCTTCACAGTAATGTGCATGGATGTAAAAAATGGCCTTGAAATGAATAAACGTTTACAGTTTTACTAAAATGGGCCTATGAAATGACTTGGAATATTGTTTTTATCATTTTGGAAATAAATAAATTGTAATCCCCAATCTTTCCAAGTACCCCCTGGAAGCTGCTCAAGTACCCCTAGGGGTACACGTACCACTGGTTGGGAATCACTGACTCAGGTATAACATCTTTACAACTGCTGTGAGCAGAAAATAATCTCAGAATGCAACACATCGATATCGATATCACTATTTGGTAGCCAGACACGGAGCTGAACGCTGAGAGTTTCAAGTTTCAAACAACTTTATTAATCCCACAAGGGGGAAGTGAATTTAGAGCAGCTTGTATACAAAACACAGACACATCATACAAACAAACAAGTGAGTTCAAATGTGAAGTTACACCATAAAAGGAATAATGCACAGTAAACATTTTTATATAGACTCCCTGTAATATTATCATTAATTAAAATAAAAACATGGCCAGTAGCATATTGCACTATCCTGATGGGAAGGACAAAGCAACCAAGGTTTTTGAATAAGTCTGTGTGCAGGTGAAGACACGCCTCAGTCCTCACATCACACACTGAACATGAACAGCTCAAACATGCACATCTTCACAAAGTCTGAATCGAGCCCCTATTGTAATAATGATTCAAACTACCCAAACCCAAGATCTTCAGATCTTCTATTGTAATAATGATTCAAACTACCCACATCCAAGATCTTCAGATCTTCTATTGTAATAATGATTCAAACTACCCAAACCCAAGATCTTCAGATCTTCCCATCACCGTGAAGATCAGAGTGAAGAAAAATGCCTCCAATCCTCAGTTGGAGTCAGAGGTTGGCACGGGTTGGTATTTAGCTTTGGACCTCCTGGACCGGTAGACCACCGCTCCACACACCAGGAGGCAGCCAACGATGAACATGAGGTTCATGCCCACATGCAGGTTTGAGCCAGAAGCTAAAAGGGAAATAGAAGCAAAAAGAAATACAAACACAGAGAAGTGAGTTAGAGGGCAGACTGGAATTGCATAATATGTATTTATCAGTTGATGTGGATATTTACGACATCCACAACGACATGGTCAGTTAGTATGTACAATTATCAAATGTGTGGTGAATCCGTAAATTAAGATTTTAATATATATGTGAATATACATTGTCCAGTTACTTTGGAAAGGAAACATTTATAATTTTGGATTTTCCACCCACAATAATGTGGCAATGTCTGGGTTAAGCAGATTTACCCCCCTGCTGGTAAACATACGCACTGACAGACGAATGTTCATAAGCACAACGCAGTGGGCAAACTGACTATATGGCAGCTTGACAAATCCACTTGTGGGGATTGATATACTGCAGCCAAGGGAATAACAGCCAAACATTTGGATACACCACATTTATTTGTACTATCTTAAACATTTTTAGAATGACAGTAAAGCCATCAAAACTATTAAATAAAATACCTTTAATTATGCAGTGACAAAAAAAGTTTTAAACAAATCAAAACTATCTTATATTTTAGATTCTTTAAAGTAGCCGCATTTTACATTGAAGGAAAGGCAAAGGCTTAGTAAAGAAATTAATGTGTGTGTGTGTGTGTGTGTGTGTGTGTGTGTGTGTGTGTGTGTGTGTGTGTGTGTGTGTGTGTGTGTGTGTGTGTGTGTGTGTGTGTGTGTGTGTGTGTGTGTGTGTGTGTGTGTGTGTGTGTCTATGGTGTTACCTTGGCTGTCAGAAGTTCTAATCAGGTGCAAAGGTCCCTGGGAAATGGAGTGCATGGAAGTCTCGGCGATAGCTTCTCTTTTGCGGCGCTGGCTCCCTGAGTTGGACCTGATGCATCCCTGAGTGCACCTGGTTCCAGGAACCCCAATCTCACACATGACGACTGAGCAGGTGATGTAGACCTATAGGACACAGCGAGCTAAAGTCACTCCCTCCACAGATCACCTGGGCACACCTGGGGACATGCTGTGATGGACCAGCACTTTCAAACCAAAAGAACATTTACACATGAACAAGATGGTGACGCAACGTTTCACTTTACCTCCTCATGTGCACCAAGGAATTCAAACGCCTCCATTCCAAATCTGAATTGAGACCTGGGGCCGGGGTAAACTTGCACTGTGTCGTCCATCACACACCTGTAATAATACAGTAATAATGGTTTATGAATAAAAGTGCCAACATTCCTCATAATAACTACATTGGACACCATGTGAGGCAGTGGTTCCCAAACGTACGGTCGCGACCCTAAGTCGGGTCGCCTGGAATTCAAATAGGGTTGCCTGTTTCTTTTTTTACACCACACGCAATTTAATATTACCGAAGATGATTAGGGTCAGTTGTGATTATTATTTGAGTTTAAAGTGATAATCTTTAAGATTTCAGTTTTGTTCTCTTGGGTGACACCTATGGCAGTGGGTGGTAATTGCAGGTGAGATCCAAACACAAAGGCTTCATCCAAATGGACATAGCCTCATTCAACATTGTGAGCGACTCTTTTTTTTGGGATGAAAATCTTTTCAATTATAACTTTAAATCAGGATTCTGAGAATAAAGTCAGAATTTTGAGAAAAAAGTCTGAATTTTTAGATTAAAGTCAGAATTCTCAGATTAAAGTCAGAATTCTGCGGGGAAAAATAAGCATTATGTGACATCACTGATGATGTCACAGATGATATTATCGATGGTCTACCAGAATTTGAAATGTCTCGGGTCCGTAGACTTTTGTGACGTCAAAATAGGGTCACAAGCCAAAAACGTTTGGGAACCCCTGATGTAAGGGAATAATATACTGTATGTGCACATGTCCTAGTGAGGTCTAATACATTTAACACATGGAATTAGATGGTTCATCACTGCGTACACCTACCCATTTTCAATGATGGTGTAGGTAATGCGAGAGTTTAGGTTGTCGTAGGGAGTCGCCTTGCAGGACTCCACAAACAGCTGTGTGTTGGGGATGGCGGTAGTTGCATCAATCTGCATGAAGATCATCTGTTTCAGGTACACCTCCACTGGGTAGGTGCTGGCCTCCTTCTGTTCCCTGAACCTCTTGCTCTCAAAGAATTCAAACTGAAAGCTGAAAGAACCGAAGCCTTTCTCTCTAAAGGCGTATGGGTTCTTGTGCCTGAATCCCAGCGTCAGGTTGGCGCGCTTGGGATAGACGCATGAAAAGGCGATCTCAACATCATGTTGCCTGGAAATAATTTTAGTTGGGTCAGCAGATGTGATCTCATTCTTGAAGACAAGGTTGTCACCATCCTCCTAAAGGTGAAAGAAAATATTCATTTATCATGTTGGAAAGCCCTGAGACTTTTGAAGAGTAACTTTGAGAGGAAGCAATATAGATGAATTGTGTGAATTACAATTCTAACCTTCGCCTGGTGGGTTTATTGATGACAACCAGCTCAGATTTATCAACTAGCTAAAACTTTCAACCAAGCTTAAACTACTATCACCATTATTAGGTTACTAGCATTATTTTTAGTTGTGTATTGCAAATTAAACAATTGCCAATTTCCACAACAGTTTTTATCAGTTTATATAGTTCACATCATTAGCCATGATCAAACAAAAATGCATCCTGTTCTAATTTAAGTCCTACACCCAGGGTTCACTTGTCTTGTACATTACAGCATATTATGGATGTTATGTCCCAAAATTGGCTCAGCTGTAATGGTGGCAAATGTGTTCATTCAAATCAGCGTCTGATGTGTCTTTGTGTGGATATTAGAATACTGATTACTTGAAACTTTACAATTCTACCGTTAAATCTCTTCCCAAACGTGTATTGTTTTCATCTTTCATGAATATTGAATGTTGATACATGATTTTTGTGATGCATAGAAGGTGCCTTGTCACTATTACATTTATTATGATGCTTTTTAGACGCTCCTCCAAACAATGATCTACATACAATGTACAAAATGGACAAAGAACTAAGATTGTACGACTGTTGACAACTGAACAAAAGGGTTCCTTTCTCAGCCATAATTTTGGGAGGCCTGCCTTGCCTTAAGTAGTCAATGTAAACGTGCAAACAGAAACTGTGTTAGTTTAGTGTGCCTTACATCCAGTGTGGTCCCACAGGTGTTCAGTGACATGGTGGCGACCAGGTGGGTGTTGTTGGAGCGTCTTGTCAGGTTGCAGGCAGGGTCATTGAAGTCTTTCAGGTGTAAGTTGTGCTCGTTGCGTCTGATGAGGTAGCCCTTCACCACCTCCACTGTCATCGTGGTTTCATTGCAGTGTACAGTGGTCTCTGAAAAGTGTCAGATACACATAACGATGGTGGTGATGGTGATGATGATGATGATGTGTGAACAGACTGAGATGAAGACATGAGACAACTCAAGTGTGACACAAGACATAATAGTGATGACTTGAAGTTTGATTGAGTGCACCCTTCTACAGAATGATTGCTGGGGAAATATCTTTCCAGAAGACAATATTGCAGAATGAAACAGAATATGAGTTCATGGATGTGGTGATTTTAACCAGGGTTCCAGGGAGTCCCCAACAAAAAGGGGAATCATTTATTTTCACTATGTAATTCCATCCATAAGTAACACAATGATAGAATGTATGACTATTTTGGTGATGGGTTTCATACACTTTCTGTATTAAAACCTCTAAAAGCAACCTAGACTACCTAAACTTGAGGTAGTCTCTCGAGCCAGTCTATCTCTTTCCACAATCTTGGAATGCTCCAGAGACAGTCTGTACTTCAGCCCATTAGAATTTGGACAGACGAAGTTGTTATCTTCCAAAGAGAAAAACACTTCAGACCGGAGGGAAGTTCGATGGTATTTGACCAATCACAAGTGGGGAAATGAGCGCATACCCACCTTCGATGGTATTCAACCAATCACAAGTGGGGAAATGAGCGGATAACCCCGGAGCATCTGTAAATTGTGGGAACCCACGTGTCCATCTTGAGAGACTAAAGGGGTCTTTCACGTGAAAAGGTTTGAGAACCACTGCAGCTAATCTCACACAGTTAATACATTTCAGTTTCATTCACAACCCTATCTGTGTTAACTTGTGCACCTAGCTAATGTACATAAGGGTTAAAAATATCCATAACTCTGCATGTGTCAATCTTTCCTAAAACATGCCATTTCAGCACCTCCAATACAAGAACAGCCAATATCCAATAGCCAAAACATGACATAAACATAACATTTGTTTCACTGGGATACTTTGTTACTTTTCAGAGTGTATCAACTCACCATGGTATACAACATCAGCAATCACACAGCGCAACTCTGAATGATAGACTCTGCGGTGTCTGGAATAGAATGTTAAAGTGGTAAATTATTCAATTAAGTTTCCCTCAATATAGTCTGTAATGGCAATTATCTAGACATCAATCATCTCACATCTGAATACACACACTTAAAAAAATAGAAGGTACAGTGCAAAACTAATTAACTAATTAATGCTGAGCAATTTTCCAACTTGCTGTTACGCTCACAGACATCATTCCCATCACCATGAATTAAACTGATTTCTTGATTATGCAATCATACCATTAGGTATTGGAATCATGTCCGTGTCCATTAGTTTCTAGCATGATATTCAGATTGAATGGCTACAGTTAATTGTACAATAATTGTCTAATGGTGGAAATCCCAGATATGGATCACCACCAAAAGTTAATCAATTGTTCCTTGGCCCAAGATCTATCTGTAAAATTGTTAATTCCAACTTCCATGGAAACGCCTTCAGAAGTTTTTGAGATATTATGCTGACAGAGTAACAGGCAAAGTATAACCTAGTTGTTAATTATTCCAAACACAATACATCTGGGGGAATGGAGTTCATCTATCTATCTATCTATCTATCTATCTATCTATCTATCTATCTATCTATCTATCTATCTATCTATCTATCTATCTATCTATCTATCTATCTATCTATCTATCTATCTTCTTTATATAAATTTGGCAATGTGGACTCTTGTCTGTTTGTTTCAAGAATTTTGTCCGGCCACAGCCATGCCGTTTTAAGTGCGATCGGGCTGAAACTTTCAGGAAGTGTAAAGAGCACCCGTGCGGGTGACCTTGTTGTGCGTGCACCAATAGGGCAGGCGAGGCCATGCAGCAGCCAAGCTGTGGGCAAGGCCAAGCTGCGTAGGCGAGCTGCAGGGTCAGCTTGTCGAGCCCGTGCAGCGGGTGAGCCTAGGAATCGAGGGTGCATAGTGCATAGTAGCGAGATGCCTAGTATGGTATAAACTGTTTCTCCAGTAAACTGTTAAAAGTCTTCCGTGTAGCATTTTAACATCAATAAATTAGCCAGCCTATTAACACATTAAGTTTGAAATATTAGTCTATTACCATAAACAAACAAAACCTTCCACCTCTACAAGATATTACATTTTTATTTTGCCATTGTTTTGTAGGAAAATTGTTCGATTGCTTTATGGCATAACAAGCAAAAACAACTGACACAAACAATTCATTTGACAAAGATACACTGTGGTTTAAAAATGCTACTTGAAAATACAGAAATATGTCAGCAGAAATACAACACCCTGTGAAGATTTTTGCATATTGGTATCAACTGGTCATCCATTCTGGTTAATGTGATTTGGAATGAACTTGATATAGTTTATTTGAAGCTCACCTGTCTAATGCCTCAAAATGAAAGCAAATAGGGAAATGGTCGTCCAATTCATTATCCGTTGGTGTCCATTTTATGGCATATTCATCTGTGGAGATCTTCTGTTTTGTAATGCCCGTTGGTCCAGTGAGAAGGAGGCCATAGATCCTACAAGAGGAACAATGTTTTCATAAACTTGTTCTGGGCAACGAGTACAGCAATATTCTATAAGGTAATTATGTTACAGTAGAATCCATTTCAAGTATATCGAACTACTGGCAAATACTATGAAAAATTATACTGTACATATTGCGAATAACACTACTAATGAAAAATTAGACTGTACCTTCCGAATGACGCCCTGGGACATGATTGTTCTAATTAACTCATACGATACATAACAAATAATAGCAAAGTTATAACAAAATTTGAATGTTGAATTTCCTTACGTGGTGTATTTTGCTGTGGCTTTGACTTTGATTTCAAGTGTGTTGTTGACAAAGGCAGGAAGATTGACTCCATTACGTGGAGTTGGAGACAGAAAAATTGGGAAATAGTCACCATCGAGACATGAAGGGGCGTAGTGTGAGTCAACTGAAAGTCAAAAACGGAGGGAGAGAAAGTGAGAGAGTTAGTGAAAATGAAATACTAATAAAAAATAAATAAATGCTACAATGGAAAAAATGCAAACGAACCATAAATTAAAAACTGTAGAGGAATCTTGCTTAAAGCAGCAATTGATGCACGGTAGAACTGAGTGGTGGTGGGTATGGTGGTAGATGTCGTGGTCATTGGTGCAGTTGTGGTTGTTGTTGTTGTTGTTGTTGGTGCAGCTGTGGTCGTTGTGGGTGCAGCTGTGGTTGTTGTGGGTGCAGCTGTGGTCGTTGTTGGTACAGCTGTGGTCGTTGTGGGTGCAGCTGTGGTCGTTGTTGGTGCAGCTGTGGTCGTTGTTGGTGCAGCTGTGGTCGTTGTTGCTCCAGCTGTGGTCGTTGTTGGTGCAGCTGTGGTCGTTGTTGGTGCAGCTGTGGTCGTTGTTGCTCCAGCTGTGGTCGTTGTTGCTCCAGCTGTGGTCGTCGCTGGTGCAGCTGTGGTCGTTGTTGCTCCACCTGTGGTCGTTGTTGGTGCAGCTGTGGTCGTTGTTGGTGCAGCTGTGGTCGTTGTTGGTGCAGCTGTGGTCGTTGTTGGTGCAGCTGTGGTTGTTGTGAGTGCAGCTGTGGTCGTTGTTGGTGCAGCTGTGGTCGTTGTTGGTGCAGCTGTGGTCGTTGTTGCTCCAGCTGTGGTCGTTGTTGCTCCAGCTGTGGTCGTTGTTGGTGCAGCTGTGGTCGTTGTTGCTCCACCTGTGGTCGTTGTTGTTGCAGCTGTGGTCGTTGTTGTTGCAGCTGTGGTCGTTGTTGGTGCAGCTGTGGTCGTTGTTGGTGCAGCTGTGGTCGTTGTTGGTGCAGCTGTGGTCGTTGTTGGTGCAGCTGTGGTCGTTGTTGGTGCAGCTGTGGTCGTTGTGGGTGCAGCTGTGGTCGTTGCTGGTGCAGCTGTGGTCGTTGTTGCTCCAGCTGTGGTCGTTGTTGGTGCAGCTGTGGTCGTTGTTGGAGCAGCTGTGGTCGTTGTTGGTGCAGCTGTGGTAGTTGTTGATGCAGCTGTGGTCGTCGTTGCTCCAGATGTGCTCGCGGCTGTGGTCGTTGTTGCAGCTGTTGTGGTGCTCAATGAAAATGATGGGCTTGTATTGTTTGTGTCACGTTTACGCCTTCCTACTGAAAGGGGATTCTTCAAGGTGGAGGATCCATCCGAGTAGGAGACAGAAATGGTTTTTTTGGGGAAGTCCTCCACTACTAGCTCAAATACTCCATGATATCCAGTTTGCCTACTGGTGGTATATGATAAGGAGCAGGAATTCTGAAGAAAGGAATACGTAACATTATTTTTGACACACAAATAACAAAGGCTGCAATAGCTGTTAAAATTGTGTCATATCATAATTGTTGGTATATCACATCACAATTATTTTCTTCTTGAGGACCATTAACTGTGCGTTTTTGGGATTGAGCTCCATTTCACTGCAGAGCTAAGTTAATGCCTTTAATTTTAATTAATGCTGTTAATGCTTTTCATTTTTAATCATATGGACAGGTATTTAATTGGAGCAATAATGTAAACCTTATATCAAATAAAGAATTAAGTTCAGGTGGACATTGCAACTGCACATGCTAAAAAAAGTTGCAGAATGTAACTGACCAATTAAATCCTTTCTATACTGTGCATACAGATTATACACTCTTGTTGTAATACTTCACTACATCTAGAACCATAGACTGTATAAAAATATGGTCGTCATGACAGCTCCTCAAAAGTGAATCAAAAAAAAATCGATGGCCCCCTTGTGGCTGGCTGCAGTATAGGTATTAAATCCCTCCATGTTACTGGATGGGGAAAAACTACTAAAAGAAAAAGAAAGGGAACATACACATTAAATAAATGTATCCAAAGATGGTTTTGATAATTTTAGGTACTTCTTATCACACTGATGTGAGTGTAGGAATTTAGCCAGCTGGGCAAGAGCAAAAATGACCCAAGAAATCTCAGAATGCCCCTAAAAACCATGATCCAGGGGCAATTTAAAAGTAATGAGTCAGTCTCAGTATGATGCACCACTTTACAATAGGGTACACAAAAAGAGTAACTAATGGACAGGTAATAATTAAGTAATGGTTAACTAATGATTAACTACTATACTCACAAACTTACTTTAACTAATCATTAATTAATGATTAACTATATACTCAGAACTGGCATTAGCTAATCATTAATTAGTTAGTAGTTTCCTATAGTAACTACTGTAAAACTTGTGTGCCTTATTGTAAAGTGTTACCTATATTTATGCATTACCCTGTCCACAAACTCTTCTCTAAACAAGGATTTCAGCTCGATATATTGAAGCTCACGTGACAGATTCCCTCTTTCCACTTCCTATGTTTACATTTTGCAAAGTAAGTGTCAGGATTTTGCTTGATCTCTTACCGGATCTAAAGAGAACCCTTCAGGTTGGTAGCACAGGCTGCACTCCTCAGCTGATGCTCCAAACCTGCATCTGACCTGATCACCATCAGGATCAAAAACTGGCAGACTGTATGTCCTTGGACAGTTCCGGGTTATTCTGTGAAATGGGAACCAGGTTGAATTAGGAACAACTACTCCAACTACTTTTTTTTTTTACAGATAAAACTTAAACTTTTAAAGTTAAAAAAAGAAATTTGACGACAAAGAGCAGCACCATCACAAAGAGCCAGAGCAAAGGCTTTTGCAAAAATAAATGGCAACAATACATCAAAATTAATTACTGAAGATGAATAGGGTGATGTTTTTAGATAGATTTCTCATGAATATGTGGTCTAATATTAAGCATAAATATTTATTATTAGCAATTAACAAATTTATTATTAACAATATAATGCAGTATAATGCAATATAATGCAAAAGTACAATGCAATAAGTGTACAAAGTCCGTTTGGTGACATCTCTTGTTGTTGCCCAGACCCCCAGAGGGGGGAGTGTGGATCAGTCTCCGCCTGTTTGTTTGTTAGTCACACTGTAACGTTGACTTTGTGCTGCTAGGGGGCGGCATTGACAATGAATGGGGGCTGCCCCAAGGGTGGAACTACATTTACAGTCTTTACGTAAACTACAGTTTACATAATGAAACTTTTGGACTGGCTTGTTATTTGGAAAAAGCCTGGGACATGAGAAAAAAAGCTCTTTATCAGGAAAAGGCAATGTAAGAAAAAAGAAAAATGTATGTATGTACAGTAAGTGTGTATATGTGTATGTGTATGTATATGTACATGCGTATGTGTATATATTATATACTTTGTTTATTTTGTTTGTATATTGAGGTACAATAATAATTTGGTGTGATAGTGTCTTGTAATCCCATGTGGGATGGGCCAGAAATGGCATGACACGGAAATAAAAACTAACTAACTAACTACAGTCAGATGACATCTGATATGCAGCTATCATAGAGATTAGCCAAAATTATTTTATTAATGTGAGATGTCACCAGATGGGCTCTGCGTAATTGTGCCTGTGCAAAGCGAATTCATGTCTGTGAAACCAATACTTGGGAGTAGGGGTGTCACGATACACTCAGTTCACGATACGATACGATACACGATATTGGGTTCAAGATAACGATACGATACGATATTTTAACAATATTTTTCTGCGATCGATTTGTAAGTTGAGGGGGCATCCTCCGCGCTAATTTGAGTAATTTCCCCATTTTCATCCTCCGTGTCTGTAACGTGCCTCGTCTGTTCAAACAAAGCAATGAAAAGGAGAGCGAGCATGCAATCAGATGCAGATCAATGCGACCATGTTCAGCTTCTTCTTCTCGCGATATGAGATTTCATCTCAACGATACATATTGTCACGTTTTGATATGGCGATATATCGTGGGACGATATATTGTGACATCCCTACTTGGGAGTTTTGACTGGTTTTCTGTTAAACTTCACATGTGAGCTGACACTTTGCTGGAACAGCACAAAACAATAATTGATGATTCATTACCGGAGAGGAGGTACATTAGTTGTGATGGGAGATCTGTTAGATTCACCAGTATCAGATCGAGTTCCCAGGTCCACATGAGTTGTCATTATCAAACGAGCATAACGAGCTCTGGTGTTTGGAAACCAGTATCCATAGCCAAGGTAGCGGTGAAAGTAGGTGGGATATCTGTTTGAAAAAATACATAATGTTAATGTTACACACTTCTACAAAATTGCCTCCAGAGTCTCCACCCATTGTTACTCCGTGCACCGAGTGGACAGAGATGAGGGGCTATCCGGCAAGTCTAGGGGAGAAGGGGGGGTGGGAGAGCGCTCACGGGGTGGTGAATGGGGGGAACGGGCACTGCACTAGTTATCATAATATCGACATAGCAAGACAACATGATATTATGTTGTATGTAAATATATTGTACGTGTGTACAATTTTATGTGTCGGACTCGGACCCCAGTAAGAATAGCTGTAGCATTTGTTGCACCTAATGGAGATCCTAATAAACTAAACTAAACTAAACTAAACTAAACTAAACTAAACTAAACTAAACTAAACTAAACTAGCATAAATCATTAAACATTGCTCATTCCCCTTTCTTGTCCCATCTAACCAATAATTTCTTACTTGATTTCAAAGGGTCGGTTGCTTTGAAGCTTTCTTGTCATAACCACCTCCTTCTGGCACCATTGGAAACCATATGAATTGAGGCCAATCGTTGCAATGGCACTGCTGGTCTGAGTCCCACAGTTTCCACTGGAACATGTGAAGCCATTCTGGTTGGGGCAGTGGTTATAGTTTTGCTTGTTGCGAAGCTCCACCTACAAATAAGTAGGCACGCACGCGCACACGCACACACACACACACACACACACGCACGCACTCACGCACGCACGCACATACACACACACACACACGCACGCACGCGCACGCGCGCGCACACACACACACACACACACACACACACACACAAACAGAATAAATATTTACCTCTATTTACAGTACTGTAGTTGTTTCCCAGGTCATTCATACATGTATGGTTTATCAACACATTCTCACTCCAAACTCGTCTCACAGAACCGCTTTGTCAAGCGCCTTTGGCGACCTCTGTAACACTCCGTGGAGCCTCCGGCGTTTTATGGAACACACTCCGTGCAGCAGCACTCGCGTTTTATGGAACACACACGCTCCGTGAAGCAGCACTCGCGTTTTATGGAACGCAGCAGGCATTGGGTGGGTTTGGTTAGGGCTAGGGTCTCCAGGGCAGACAAGGGTCAAAGACCCCCTAAAGGGGTTCAGGTCTTTGACCCCGGGATTTTCGAGCCCCAAGCCAAAGCCCCTAAGCCAAAACCAGGGTGGTGCTACCGTCCCCTAAAACGGAAAACGAAAAAACGAAAAAACGTAAACGGAAAAAAAACTGAAAAACGAAAAAAAGATTAAATGAAAATGAAAATGAAACTGCTTAATATTGTTTGGCCCGCGACTCCTTATCTTTTTCTGTATGCGGCCCACAACCAAAAAAGTTTGGCCAGCCCTAGACAGAAGTAAATGGACTGTAACTATAATCCACAAAACACTGTGTTCTAGCATCTTCCCTCTCTCTCATTAAAACAACATTACCTGCCATTGTTTAAAGTTGAACTTGAACCTACCTCATATGTCCCATCTGAATTCAGGTGTTTGGGGGTGAAGGTCACTGACCCGCCAAGGTAACTATAATAATGTCTCCATGCAGACACGCTGGAGACCAGAACCAGCAGCAGCAGCAGCAGAGTGACAGAAGCCATGGTCCTTTCAATGCTGCCACCCTCTCTCTGTCCCCTTAATAGATAGTGTATGCCTCTTATACCCTACTACAAGGAAATGAATTGTAGAGACATGTCACTGTAACTCCAACAGGAGATGGATTGTCGAGGTATGTCACTGTAACTCAGAAGACAAATGTTCACTTATTGAACAAGATCTCCTGCCAGCAGTGGCGCTGGAAGTACTTTTAGGTAGGGGGTGCTGCAAGGCCGTAGCCACCGATTCAACATTGGGGGGGACGGCTGCCGGCGCCTATAGGGCGCCGGAAAATTTGGCGGCGTCCTCTGAAGCCGTCATTGTAAGATGGCGCTCCTCTTTAGGCGAGAGGGCAGCATCTATTTGGGCTAGAGAGAATCCCCCCCCGGGATTCTCCATGAGTCAAGACTCGTTGGTGGTGGACTGGGGAGGTGGGTGGGGTGAAATGACGGCTTCAGAGGATGGTTTCAGGGGGAATGAACAGCCGTGATGCCGGCTGCTGCTATGATCCGCCAGAGTGGGGGGTGACGTGGAACCCTTGCTATATATACTAGGGAGTACTGACGTCATGCCTGATGTCATGAACTGAGGACAACTGATGTCATGCCTGACGTCATGCTTGGGCTTGACTGACGTCACGGACTGATCAGGTAATATAGATACACCAGCTCAGTGGCCTTGTGGTCTGAGTGTCCGCCCTGAGACTGGGAGGTCGTGAGTTCGATCCCCGGCCGAGTCATACCAAAGACTATAAAAATGGGACCCATTTGCCGCCCTGCTTGGCACTCAGCATCAAAGGGTTGGAATTGGGGGGTTAAATCACCATGTGATTCCCGAGCGCGGCGCACGCTGCTGCTCACCGCTCCCCCAGGGGGATGCTCTCTAGCCCAAATAGATGCCGCCCTCTCGCCAAAAGAGGAGCGCCATCTTACAATGGAGTCATACGCCAAAGTACTTGCCATGCATGCCACTTGCTAATTAATGTCTCTTGTTAAACCTTACCGACCGGTCTCTCATGATTGAAATATTTGGTTGATGCCAAGGTGCAGTATGTCATGTCATGTGTCTTGATGGTTTGTCACATTGTCTCTTCTGAACTTTTATAACCTCAGCTGACAGGTGTGTTGTTGTTGGAAGTTCTGCTGAAAAAGCTTCCACAAACTTTACTGACTATAGGGGCACAACTCCTCTCAGCCCTGACCCGACTCCAGTTTGATTGCCAGTGCCTTGGTCAGGGGCACTGACAGGTGTATTAAACCTAACATACTGTATACGACATGTCTTTGGTGGTGGGTGGAAACGGACACGGGGGAAACATGCCAAACTCCACACAGGAAGGTCGCGGGATGGACCGGGCGGGGTTTGAACCCGGGACCTTCTTACTGTGAGGCGAAAGAGCTAACCACTGATCCACCAACTGGCCTCTCATGATTGAAGTGAGGTCTCCAGACCATATTTCAAGCAGAAGGCCACTCATGCATAATCCGATCATCCCCTGACGACAGTCAAGTTCTAGCATAACGTGGTCAGTCAAAGTCCTAGTATGACATCTGCTATGACGTCAAATATGACGTCAGTTAATCCTCATATATATAGCAAGGGTTCTACGCCACCTCTCTCTCTCTGGCCGATCATAGCAGCAGCTAGCTTCACGGCAGTCCATCTCCCTTGAAGCCGTCCTCCGAAGCGTTGTTTTGCCCCACCCACCTCCCCAGTCCGCCACCAACGAGTCTTGACTCCTGATCCCCCACGGGGGGGGGGATCTCCTAGCCTATGCAGGTGCCCTCCTCTTGCCTCAAGAGCAGCGCCACCGGCCATATATATATATATATATATATATATATATATATATATATATATATATATATATATAAGCTACAAGCTACTTGGGTCTATAAATAGCATAGCTACTGAAAAAGCTACTTGGTTCAAAAGTAGTGAAGCTACCACCAAGCTACTGAGAAATGTAATTAAGCTCACCAAGTCAAACAATGGAGATGATTGTGGATTACAGGAAGCACAAAGCCCCACCTTCCCCCGTCCTTCCACTTCCTGGGGACCATCATCAGCCAGGACCTGAAATGGGAGCTGAACATCAGAGCTCTCACCAAGAAGGCACAGCAGAGGATGTACTTTGTGCGGCAGCTGAAGAAATTCAAAGTGCCAAAGGCCACGATGGTGCACTTCTACACCTCCATCGTTGAGTCCATCCTCACCTCCTCCATCACCGTCTGGTATGCTGCTGCCACTCTCAAAGACATCAACAGACTTCAGCGCATAATTGGATGCAACCTGCCATCCCTCCAGGACCTGCATGCAGCCAGGACACTGAAGCGGTCTCGCAAAATCATGGCTGACCCCTCCCACCCTGGCCACAAACTCTTTAAGACACTCCCCCACGGCAAGAGACTGAGGTCTGCCAAGACCAGAACCACCAGCCACAAGACCAGCTTCTTCTCAACCGCCATCAGCCTCACCAACAAGGCCCGGAAACCCCTTCCGCCAAGGGCCTCACAAACAACCCCCCCCCCCCCACACACACACACACACACACACACACAAACTCACTACCTCCTCCTAAACTCAACTGAACCCCCCCCCCCTCCATAAAACTGGAACTCATACTGTATCTAATTTAATGCCTGTCTAACTGGGACTGGTAAATTGATGTAAATTCCCTGCACATTAATGCCTATTTAAAATTTTATAAAATTTCATGTACATTCAATGTAAATTCTTATCTAACTCACTGTAAATTCATGTAAATCCACTGCCTATTTAACGTATATTTAACTCAGTCTGTAAATCTCATGTAAATCCAACGTAAATTCATATTTATCATCCACAGAACACTTCACCACTCATGTACATATTGTATATATTGACTCGATTTGATTCGATTTGATTGCACTTGCAACCTTGCGATTGCCGTTAGTTATCTTCCTACTTCTTATCCCTGTATATTGATGTAACCGCTACGCTGCATACAGACACTAAGACAAATTCCTCGTATGTAACTTGCATACTGTGGCAATAAAAGTGATTCTGATTCTGATTCTGATTCTATGTAGCTTACTTGTAGCAAGCTACTGCCCAACACTGTATCACCGCTCTGTCACACACCTTGTGCACTGGATGAAACGCGACCGGTGCCCTTGTGCGCAAATATGACACGCCCACAGACGCACCTGTTGGGGTGAGGCAAAGGTCAAGTTATGTCTTGTGTGATGTCATACTCCCAATGCCAGCAAGGCTATAATATATATATATTATATACCCATGCACTAGCACAAGGTATAGAACAGTGTTCAGGGCTACAGAGCTTAACACAGCACAAGGTCAGGTGCAAAGTCCACAAGGTCTATCAAGGTCCATCAAGATCCGCAAGGTCCATCAAGGTCAGAGGTGCAATGTCCACAAGATTCGAGGCACGCCCACATAGCTTTATATTTATATGATGGTTCCTCTCAACCGCGAGAGTCGATATTGGTCCTTCCCATCTCCAGGAGATACATTATGATAATTTGATTATAATAATAATTATTTGTTATTTGTCACCCTGTTTGCTGTGTCCATCCAGCTTATGCCTGTGTCACTTTACTGTAATTTCAACATGTTGAAATAAATGTTGAACATGTTCAACATTTATATTGTTTTTGTTGCCTGCTCCCAACTCCCCAACCGACTTCTTATTACATAATAATACTACATAATACGGCGGATTCTGACACACACAAACACAATCGACATCCACAATCCTATGACATAATCAGCGATGTCATAGACATTGTGACATCATCAGTGTAGACAATGTGATGTCCTCAGTGATCTAACACAATCAACATCCAGAATGCTGACATCATCAATGATGTTATAGACATTACGATGCCACCGATGATATCACTGTTACTTCTTCTTCTACTTCTTCTTCTTCTTCTTCTGTTGTGGAGTTTTATGGCAGTTGGCATCCTTTATGTTGCATTACCGCCTCCTTCTGGATTTATCCATCCTCTCTCCTCCTCTCCCTACTTATACTCCCACTGAATTCTGCCAGTGATTATGTCATGTCCTACCCCACAATCTTCGAGTGATGTCAGACCCACTGATGATGATGATGATGTTGCATGAGTTTACACAACCCCCCAAAAAGTGCCCCCATGGCATATCGTCTCCAGAGTCTCTCCACCCTAGAGAAATGACAGCGCAATTCTTTTTAGTATTAATGATAGAATGTAAATCTTTCTCAAGAGGCCTGTTGACTGACAACAGCTAATATAGTAAGTAGCCTACAACAATATACATCTCAGACATAATGTTCCACTGAAACATAGTAGGTGCTTAATGCTTCAATAATTCTACAAGGAAGTAACCACAGTTGGCTCATGCCAGTGCCAATAAATAACAATTGCGTTGTTCTAGTTTCCTATAACAATGAGTAGCAGGATAATCCACCTCATTAACTCAACAAAGGCTGGGCGAGATCAACTCCGCCTTCATTTCACCAGTAGAATACTTTCAGTTTCTTCACAGTAATGTGCATGGATGTAAAAAACCAAAAATGGCCTTGAAATGAATTCAATAATGAGAGACTAATAGAAAGTATAACAAGCTTTAATGATACAACAAATTAATTTTGGCGTATGACTCCATGATATGATGACGCTCTCCTGAGATGATGAGAGGGCGTCGTCAGTGAAGAATAGGATAGGAAATCCCCCATAGGGAATTCTTCAATCAGGAGTCATGACCGATGGTGGTGGTCAGGGGAGGAGGTGGGGCGAAAACAACTGCTTCAGCGATGATGATCAGCAACTGAGAATGACATGGCACATACACAGCACATAGCAAACAGAGTAAAACATGGACCCTGATATACTACGCTGATTAGGTGATTGGGATCAGCTGGAGAGGAATACCTTGGGCTGATTGGTTATTGCCACATGTGTGGGAAACTGTGAATGGCTGAGGAGACAGCATCAGAGAAAGGGGGCGAGCATGAATGGGTTATACATCCTCAAAGAAAGGGGGCGTGCACTGTGATATGACGAACTGGGCATTGGCTGTGTTGGAATTGATCCAAGTTTCCTTAAGGTCAAAGATCCTCCTCATAAAAGCAGGAGGGGAAAATGGTTTGCAGACAGGTCCCCTGTCCCCATTTGACATTTCTGCTGAGGTCACACACAAAAGTGTCGACAGTTCAGTTATCTAAAAGTAAGATGGACGTTTATTTCCATGCCTATTGTGGTTAAGAGGTGTTGCGTCGTCTCCCGTCTCAGTAAAGGCGTTGTGGTTAAGGTGCCGTCTTTTAGTCCCCATGAAGACATAAAGAACAGAGGTTAAGCATGCATGGTTTAACCACAGGGTTTTTCCACTAGTTTAGTTATACGCCTGTGACGCATGATATGCATTTTGAGAGCTGACGCCTGTGACGTATGAGATGCTGAATGAGTGTGTGCGTGTAGGTGTGTGCGCAGGATGTTCTCTGAGTGTGTGCGTGTAGGTGTGTGCGCAGGATGTTCTCTGAGTGTGTGCGTGTAGGTGTGTGCGCAGGATGTTCTCTGAGTGTGTGCGTGTAGGTGTGTGCGCAGGATGTTCTGTGTGCATATGTATGTATGTGCACGTACACAGTTTGAGCCACCTGTTTGCACACCCCCCAGGAAGATAAGCACCCAATGAGAATAGCGAAATTGGCAATCTGCATACCCACACATGGAAACTCCCCTATTAAGATCCAGCCTCTAATTTGATTGTATATAACCCACTGCTTGATGAAATAAAGATTGCTTCTTGATCGGAGGAGACCTGAATTCAGTCCAAGACTTGTTGTCGTTTGTTCTCTTTTCACTTTTACTCTTCACCAGAATTAACGAACACGGGAAATTGAGTCATCTTTGATTGCAATCCTTTTTCCATCTAATTGATTGGTCAACTTTGCTAATTTCTAATAGTTGGTGACCCTGGACGTTTTCTGTGTAGGAGGGACTTCTGTCCAGCCGCTGGACATCAGATCTTAATAAGGTGGCCACCTCGTATAAGGTAAGCGGAGCCTATTATTGAATTCTGCACTTTTGGATATGTAAATCAAGAGATCTGATGTTCAGAGGTTGAGATTGAAGGTAGGAATGTGAATTGCCGACATTAAGTCTGGAGAATAAATTATATATAGGACATTTTTACCTAACTGAGTAGGAGTAATAGCCTAATATTCCAGGGATAGTGCGGGGGTTTGACCAAGCTACGGGCTTGAAAGACAATCAAACACTAGGAATAGTTCCAGGATAGCGCGGGGGTTTGACCAAGCTACGGGCTTGAAAGACAATCAAACGCTAGGGACATAGGGACAGTTTCACGGGAAAGTGTGGGGGTTTGACCTAACTGAGGGTTTGGAAGAATAATCAAGCACTAGAAAGGTTTTGGAGAGTTTCATGAGAAAGTGTGAGGGGTTGACCTGAGGGTTGGGAAGACACTCAAGCACTATGGACGTTTTTCTGATAATCTGCTAAACTGTATTTGTATAACCAATTACTGTGGAGGAATTTCGGAAGTCTGTTGATAGTGCTCTAAGTCAGCACTGACTCTGGAACTGTGTTGTAATTGAAAGTGGAATTTAAACAGAACCTGTTAGCACTCGCTAACACGTGACAACCGGGCTACGGTCACAGTGCTGGGGGAACCCCATGCAATGAGCCGGGGAGAGCTGGTCTGAAGCAGTGTGCGAAACAGTAAACTCCCTAGAAGCTTGCTCATTGGGCGCTAGGTTCTGGGCATTACGACCCAAATCCACTTTCATTACGGGTGTGTGGTAAGCGTTATGTGTTATTACTCAATAACTCTGTCAGGAGAGATGAATAGCTGGGTTTAGTAATTATTTCTTAAAGAGGATAATATTTAGAGCTGTTTTTCCTAAAGCGCGAGAATGTGGGGTAATAGGAGAGTACATTTAAAAATGACGACATAAGTTTTTTTTTGAATGTGAAAGTGAAATTTGGCACACTGCTGTGTGTAGAGTGAGTAGTTTAGCACACACACACACACTTGGATACCTTAAGTTAGGAGTCTAGCCGAAATAACAGATTCTGACCAGTACATACCGGTGGCTTATACCCTACGGTGGGAATCCCTTGACGGGAGCTGGCATCTGTGAAAAGGCCCAAGACTCCTCTCTTAGAGTACGGCGTAGATAAGCCGACTACTGACCGATACAG
>NW_028150647.1:0-23620 GCF_964638095.1 Poromitra crassiceps | reverse complement strand
ATGGAACTGTCTAGAAACAAAATTTCTTCTTTGGAAGAAGCAGGAGTGTTCAATGTTTCATTAAAGTCCAGCCCCGTCAATATAGCCATAATAGAAAAAATTCTATAGCTGTTTTCAACTGAATGGAAGTGAATCTGGCACAGGCTGCAGACAATTTTACTGAAGCGCTGTGGCACTCAATGTGTTAATGATAGGTTAATTGAGTCTTATTGGCTGTTTATACTTTCAAATAAAAATAAATAAATCTACATGCCTAATTATGTAATTCTTTATATAGCCTAAGCCTATATCAATTGTTTTTAAAGGAGGACTTACCCCCTAGATATGTATTAGAACAGTGATTTGAAAATACCTATGGAAAAAACCAAGAAATGACATATACTCTTGTCTATACTGGACTCTTTGGCTGTGTTCAAGTCCAGATTTTTTTTCGGAAATCGACGCCATTACAGTTTGCCTACTGCCTCAAAAATAATTTATTTGAGAGGGGCCATATCTTTATAAATATCAACAACTAGCCAACGCTGGTGGCCTGTTTGGAAAGAGCTTTGCTCAAAATGGTTGAAAGTTATATCAATTTGGTAATTCAGTGGCGAACTAGAAATTTAATTATTTTTCTGCATGTATCTCTATGGAAACTACTCAAACTACGTTACGAGAGCAAAGTGACATCATCTCGTTAACACATTGAGTGCCACAGCGCTTCAGTAAAATTGTCTGCAGCCTGTGCCAGATTCACTTCCATTCAGTTGAAAACAGCTATAGAATTTTTTCTATTATGGCTATATTGACGGGGCTGGACTTTAATGAAACATTGAACACTCCTGCTTCTTCCAAAGAAGAAATTTTGTTTCTAGACAGTTCCATTATGAAATGACAGCCTCTGAAAAAAGTGCACTTTCAAGGGTTTTCTGTCGTTTTTTTTTACTTTCCAAGATATAGTCACTTTTATGAATACCTTTTGCACTCTAATTTCGAGCACATTCACTGACTCTGGCTGGTGTTTTCTGATGTGGTGGTGTGGTGTGGTTTCTGTGCAGCCTGCTTGGCCCCCCCCCCCTCTCCACCTCTGAGCTGCGGGCTCCTCCCACACGCACAGAGTTTGTTTTCTCGACTCCGTTTTTGCCCCGGACGGATCCCAGCGCGCATCAAGGAAATGATGCGCGCTGGCAAACGCGACTGAACGAAAAGGCTTGGCCGTTTCTGGCAGGAAATCGTGTGGAGATAGATAGAAGCATAAGAGCTCAGTTGTGAGCGCGGATGCAGCCGAGCCCACTCTCCGCTGCAGACAGAGCAATCTGTACGGCTCTGGCTGAAGCATGCATCGGTTTCCTCTTTGATCACGTCTTTCCCTGCTGTCTCATGCACAAAGTAAAGGATCTGAGGTGGGTGGCGCAGCTTCCGTGACGATGTTTAAAGGATGGGTTTACCGATGGGGAATATGAATATATATTAATTCTTAAAAAATCTGAAATTTCGAATCCGTTGAAATTTTTGAAATTGCTTGTTCACAGCCAGAGAAGAAAAAAAAATGGAAAAAAAAAAAAAAAAATGGGCCAGGTGACGCGTTTCGACGCGAAACGCGTCACCTGGCCCAATTTTTTTTTTTTTTTTTTTTTTTTTTTTTTTTTCATTTTTTTTTTCTCTGGCTGTGAACAAGCAATTTCAAAAATTTCAACGGATTCGAAATTTCAGATTTTTTAAGAATTAATATATATTCATATTCCCCATCGGTAAACCCATCCTTTAAGGTGGCGCCGTGTGATCCCTTGAAGGGATTCATGCTCACTGGCTAGGTACGACCTTAAACAGTAGAATTATGGAATAATATGAATTATGATTTTAGGACGTCCACAGACGTCCTTGGCACTCCTCGTTACTTTTTTTTAGGACGTGCACAGACGTCCTTGGCACTCAATGTGTTAACAGCAGCACACCCACAATAGGACAAACCTCTCGCTCTGGGGTAACACAATGCGAGATTTCTCCACGTAATTCCCTCGTCTAACTAGAGATAAACCGCGCAATGAAATCCGTTTTTAATTTGCGTTTTGGGGCTTTTCGTGATTCTTGTTGAAAGTTACAACACCTCTGCTCTGCTGACTTGATTTCCAGAAAAGTTGGCGTTGCTTGTACACAGTGATGATATTATATTAGCCGATATGTTTAGAGAAGCTTTGTCACATTGTCACGTCGTAGTATAGCGTTATATTTTACATGTCCGCTAAACTGCGACGAGATTTGTTTGCTGAAATGTCAGACTGTTGAAAGCCCCCGCCTCTCACTGCTGCTGTGTGCTGCTGCCACGCGCCCCCGCGGGTGCATGAGAGAGCAGACTGGCCGAGAGAAAGTGCTTCCAAGTCGGACTGATAGCCGCGGAAATGTCAGACTGTGCTCTCTGTGCTCTGAGAGCACAGAGCTGCTGCTGCTGCTGCTTTCACGTCGTAGTATAGCGTTATATTTTACATGTGCGCTGCGATAAGATTTGTTTGCGGAAGGATGAAATTGAGGCTCTCACTTTGATGCTGGGCTCTCGGAGCTGATTGCTGCAAACACACAATAAACCCCTCCCTCCCTCCGGGCAGTCAGTGCAGCAGCTCTGTGTCCCCAGCGAAAATGGGCACAGAAGACCACCAGTCGTCCTTGAGAGGATTCCAGCATTCGTTGTCTCTCAACCTAATTATATGGAATTCTGGACAAAATCATATCTAGGCTATAAAAAATAAAAAATAAGATTTACATGAGACCAAATCTCATCATAGGGCCCCTTAGTATGAAAAAGGTTGGGAATGATTTACTTGCTATGTCCTTCCTTTTATGATTATAGTGGCGTTTATTGATAGGATTGTGTTACATAGGAGTTGGTAGAAAAATAACAGGCGATTGTAATAAATTAACAGGTCAAGTGACATGGCAATAGGCTTGGAGTTGTGAGGAGCCGAAAGGGTACAGGGGGAGTAGGGGAGTAACTATCTTGAAATCCCATAGTCTTTGGTTCACCATGACGTCATGACGTGTCAAATATCCCATTCATTTGAGAAGAAAAAAAAAAGCAGTGTTACACCCTTAGAGGGCGCTTATGCCAGGTATGCTGCTGAAAAATGATACAAATGGTAAAATGGCAACAGTTTGGTGTCAAATGTGGAAATTCTGACCAGAATTCTTCACACATCACCCCCAAAGTCATATATATTGGTTAAAAGCTGAAAAAAAGTGTTTTGGAGGTAAGTTCTCCTTTAAGCTCAATAAACACAGATTTAATGTGTCCTGAATTTATATCACTTGTCCTGTATTTGAAATATTAAAGGACACCATGTCCTGCAGCTGTGGATGCTAGCGGAAACGCTGGGCTGGGCATGCCCTCTGCACCCCCACGGGCTTTTCACAAAGTGCACATCTCACCAAAATGTCAGCTCAGCTACAGCCAGCCAGCCTAAACACCAGCAAGTAGTGCTCCCTCTCTCTCTTCTCCCTCCATTGTCCTCTTCCGCTCACTCTGTCTTGCTCACTCATCCACACACAGACCTGAGACCAGACCAGGCATGGGCCTCACTGTGTCTGGCTCACTCATTCACACACAGACCTGAGACCAGACCAGGCATGGGCGTCCAGGTAGTGCAGTGCTAGATTCCTTGAGGATCGCAGGTTCGAGCCCCCGTGTTACCTTCGGCTTGGTCGGGCGTCCATCCATACAGACAGCCCAATTGGCCGTTTGGGAAGCAGGATTAAGGGTACGTGTCCTCCTGGTCGCAGCACTAGTGCCTCCTCTGGTTGGTCGTGCCGCCTGTGCGCGGGTGAGGGGGGTGAGAATGGGGGAAATGGAGTGATCCTCCATTTCACCTCACTTCTTTTCACCTCACTGTCAGGTGAAAAGAAGCACATGTATCAGAGGAAACGTGCTAGTCGACAACTCTCCCCAATGGAGCAACGACCAGGACAGCAGGGTGAATTGGCAGAAGTACAATTGGGGAAACAATGGGAGAAAAATCTGAGAAAAACTTGATAAAAAAAAGAGGCAAATGTAGAAACTGAGCACTCTCTGAAGTAATTAAACGCTCCCTGTACATCCAGACTGTGTGTGTGTGTGTGTGTGTGTGTGTGTGTGAACACTGCAGTACCGCATTGTATGCAGATATATTAGTCACAGATGCTACAGAAAATAAGTACACTCGAGAAGCGGGTTTTTGCGCATGAGTGCAGTTCCATAATCTTCTTGTATGTTAATGATGAGCGGTGCCATATATTCCCTCAATTCAACATCTCAAATGCTATATGCGTGGTTATGCAATTATGATTATAAGCATTTTACAAGCTGCTAAGGAGGCGCCAGGGGCCAAATGGGCAGATGAGGGAAAAGCTACATAGGCCCTGGAAATAATGTGAGGGTAGTTATTACAGTCTGATTGCTGGGGATGACATCTATTTCTATGGCTGCTGACAGCACATCATACTGACTTTCCTATAATAGGTTTGGTTGGCAGATCAGGCTTGCTGGGAAATAAATTAGAAACGATTCCTAGAGCGCAGAATTAGGAGCTTAAAAAAAATATATATTTATTAAAAAATGGGGGCCATGTAATCAGTCAGGCTAGACTTTGATTAAAGTGAGCTGGCAAAGGTGTGTGGATTTCATGGTGACAGAGCTTATGTGGTTTTGACAGTTCATCCTCCATGTCTTTCCCTAATAGCGAGCGTCCTTCCTCTCCTCAGTGCTGTTATGCATGCTGGAGCCCTTTCATGATGCTTCCTATTCTTCATCCTGCTCAGTGCTGTTATGCTGGAGCCCTTTCATGATGCTTCCTATTCTTCATCCTGCTCAGTGCTGTTATGCTGGAGCCCTTTCATGATGCTTCCTATTCTTCATCCTGCTCAGTGCTGTTATGCTGGAGCCCTTTCATGATGCTTCCTATTCTTCATCCTGTGTCGTTTTCCTCCTCTCATATTGTGATCTCTTGTGTTGATTTGTACAATCTCCCTCGCTGTCTTTTTCTGATAGCGCAATACTGTCACATTACTATCCACTGGTCTCTGGGCCATCTCTATGAAGGCTTCATTCCTTGGCAAAGTAGTGGTTGTCATGTTCCCTGTTGGTATGGCATTGCCTACAGCAGTGCATCTACCTCCATGGCAATGACATTCACACACATCCTGCGTTGTGTATGTGCAGCACCTCCTGGGTGTCTTTGAAATTGCCTTTGGTTTTCAGTGTGTGATGGAAACACATCAAAATGTGTTGATGACAATCATTCCACAGGTAATAAGGTAAAGTAGTTTTAGCTTTTATTGGAGGAAATCAATATATGACACATTTTTAGAAATACCACTGAGAACTTCATAACAATGCTGATTTATTTTCTCACACGTAATCCGAAAACTGTAAACAGTTTTGCAGGCATTCATTTAGTTTGACAGTTATTGAGTGCATTTACATGCACACAATAAACTGTTTATTAGCGGATTTCTGGAGTTACCTGATTATTCAAGTGGTCATGTAAACAGCATACACCGATAAGCTTTATCCGTTTATAGTCATAAACGGGTTAAGAGAAAACCGATAAACACACCTAGGTTTCTGGCCAATAATCGGTCTTCTCTCTGCATGTATACAGCATAACCAGCTTTTCTGCTTCTGCTCCCCGGCCATGGCGCACCACAGCCGGCTTGATGAGATGAAGGTGAGCAGCACGGAGCTCCTGCAACAGGCGTTTCCCGACCTGCTGCCTCCCCGTTGCTGCACTGCTATGTTGTAATGTGGATACAGGAGATGACGAATATTTGTCTCGATTTGCGAATTAGGGTTGTGCGATGTCAGTAAATTATCCATCGTGATTATTCCACAGTGAACCATCGTGATCCACGATGACATCGTCATTGGCGGGGGTGAGGGGAATAATTAATAATTTATTAAGTCGCCGCGGTGCGGTAATGCCATTCATTGCAATGCGTTCATTAACAACTGGACAGCTGAGCTCTTCACAGAGACCAGCGGGCTTCGATAGTCTACTATTAGCCTCTGTCCTAACAGCACAGAGCCAGGCGACTGAATGAAGCAGTGGCTCTCACTACCAGCAATTTGAACGGCGCAAATAACAAAACGTTAACGTTACAGGTCCTCACCAACAACGTGTGTGTGTTTAATTTAACTAGCTGGCAGTAAACTGACTGAATTACTGGCTGATATAACGTTAGATTCGCGTGGGCTTTTGAACCTAATGAGAGCGATTTGACGAGAGGAGAGGAGAGTTGAGAGAGAAACAGCTGCTGCTGTAGCCTCAACGCGAGACTGATCAGTAGGGGTGTGCCGATTAATCGTATAATCGATGCATCGCGATTAGTCACGTGACGATTAAAATCGATTCACAATGTTCGATTATCGATTTGCAAAAAATTTCAAAAAAAAAAAAAAAAAAAAAAAATTTGCATTTTTTTTTTTGCTTTATTTGCAAAAAATACGGTATTTCGCCCGGAAAGCAGTTCCTTAACTGTAAAACGAGACCAAAACCGAAGTACTGGAAACTGGAATCACTGAAGAAAGCATGCAGGGTGGCTGTAACATGTGATGCGTGGACTTCAGTCGCAACTGAAGATAATGGAGGTACATTTGTTTGTTTACCGTAAATTCCGGACTATAAGCCGCACCGGTGTATAAGCCGCACCTGCAAAGTTGACTATTTTTTTCTTATATAAGCCGCACCGGACTATAAGCCGCGGGTGTTTTAATGGTATTTTTTTTTTTTTTTTTTGTGTTTTAACGCGTTGAGTGCCATGGACGAGATATCTCGTCTTACATAATCCAACCGTTGAGTGCCAAAGACGAGATATCTCGTCTTAGATAAACATTTTTTTTTTTTGACGGTGGGACATCAATCAACCCCTTTTACGTCTTCTATATCAATATTGGAGGAAGAGAATGTGTATAATCTATTTTACCGACCACTAAGTGGCGACAGTTCTCTCCAGACAGAGAGAAAGCCAGTCCGCGGGAGAAAGCCATTCTAATTTTCAAGGAAATAGCTGGGCGAAAACTCTTTCGATTTCACACACACACACACACACACACACACACACGGCGCGCGCGCGCGCGCGCACACACACACACACACTCGAGTACCTTTGCGCATAAATAAGACCAGAATCGCAAAAGCTTCTTCAAAGCTCTCAGCCGACACCTCAAGAAACGAACGAGCCCGTTTCCAGACTCGCCCGAGAGCCGCCAGCAGCAGCAGCCCAGAGGAGCAGCAGCAGAGCGGAGTAGGCTGCCTCAAGATTGGAAGAAGGGGATCGCGAAGGAATTTCTCTCCCGTGTCTAACCCCCCCCCCCTCGCCTCTCCTCTCCTCTTCCCCGCTCCTGCGATTCCCTTCTATTTTTTTGGGATCTGTGAGGCAACAGAAACTCGCCTGTGACAAAACACTGCAAAGCCACACCTACGGAGGGAGGAGTTTATAGACACACACACACACACACACACACACACAGACACACACACACACACACACACACACACAAAACAGTATACAGACTTGCCCAAGGGCACCCATAATCACAGGCACGTGAGGTGGTTCTAAAAATCCATTTATCTCAAAACTATCTGAAAATCTCTGAAACCATGCTGTACTCAACGGCTAATA
This sequence comes from Poromitra crassiceps, assembly GCF_964638095.1. Classification (NCBI taxonomy): domain Eukaryota; kingdom Metazoa; phylum Chordata; class Actinopteri; order Beryciformes; family Melamphaidae; genus Poromitra; species Poromitra crassiceps. Next base: position 15,991 of record NW_028150647.1, on the reverse strand, counting down.
TCTACATAACTACTAACTCTACAAACTAACTCTTTTAGACAGAGAAAGCACACATTCTATTCGTTCTTTTTAGATGATTGGTGTTCACGAAGTCTTAACAGAAAAGAATCCTCGGCTCTTGTAAAATGAGCCAGAATCCTCAAAAAAAAACCTGGCACAACTTACCTACAGCATTGAAAAAACGGCTGGCACTCTTAATGTTTAATTACCATATGTAAGGGTTCATGCACAGAGGGGATTGTCGGGAAAGAGATGGCTGTTTGAGGAAGCTCCCATTTATTAACATTTCAACAAAACAACATAACACAACACCACCTGTGTTGTTTTTTACAGTGCACACAGTGTCATACAGTGTCATACAGTGTGGTGAAAAGAGGGCAAGAGAGGAAATTAAAACTTATTATAGTTACCGGTATATAGGATTTATAGTTAGAAAGAGTGCTAAAAAAGAGAGATTTTTTTTTTTTTTTTCTTTTTTTTGGGAAAAAATCCATAGATAAGCCGCACCGTTATATAAGCCGCAGGGGCCAAAAAAGGCCAAAAAACGGGAAAAAAGGTGCGGCTTATAGTCCGGAATTTACGGTACTTTAATTAATGGATACTGACAAATATACCTTGCTTAAAAAAAATCCTGTTTGGTGAAAAAGATGCATCGAAAATCGTGATTAATCGTAATCGTTTAATAATCGAATCGTAGCACCCTTAATCGTAATCGAATCGAATCGTGAGGTGCCTAAGGTGGCACACCCCTACTGATCAGTCATTCAGACTGATGAGTCTCGCGTTGAGGCTGCTGCTGTGAGCGACTTCAACTTTCACTTTGGAAACAGGCCAGTTAAATTCACAGTTGAAGACTTGTACTCACTTTGGGTTGAAAACAGGAAAGAACGTGAAGTTTCTTCTTTGTCTTAAAAGTGTTCACAACAAAATAACTGACTTCTCATGCGCGGGGGACGCCCCGGCGACATTAAACAAGCGCACCCATTGCAGAGAAGCACTAGAGCGGAGGAGGGGGAGGGGAGGCTTCTCTGAGTCTGAACTGGGAGCGCTCGTTTAATGCCGCCGGCGCGTCCCCCACGCGTCACGGTAAGTGGACTTGGTATTTTTTATTATTAACACATTCACTGCCAGCCGTTTTTTTTTTACTGTAGGTAGGTTCTGCCAGAGGGTTTTTTTGAGGATTCTGGCTCATCTTTCAAGACCCGAGGATTCTTTTCTGCTAAGATTTTGTGAACACACAATATCTCAAAAGAACTAATAGAATGTGTGCTTTCTCTGTCTAAAATAGTTAGTTTGTAGAGTTAGTAGTTATGTAAGCATTAGCAGTTGAATACAGCATGGTTTCAGCGTCTGGAAATTTATTCTGAGATAAACGGCTTTTTGTGAAATTCGATAGAACAGTCACTTTAACCATTCATTTTTGGCATCAGTAAGACGTCAGACATCTAAACAATAGTTTTGAACAGTAATTTCCTCCATAACAGCAGGAAACCCCCCTCTGCTTCCAACTCCTCCCTCCGTGGGCGTTCTCCTCCGCCCTCCTTGGCTCTGCAGCGGGTCTGTGACAAACGAGTTGCTGCTCTCTGGCTGCTGCCTGGCAGTCTGGATGGGGCTCGCTGGATGGGTTTCGCTCGTTTCTTGGCGTTTTGGTTGAGAGCTCTGATGAAGCTCTTGCGATTCTGGGCTTATTTATGGTGCGTGTTTCAAAGTGTGCATCCAGTCTATTCTTGGAACCCCCCACCGTTGCCACCGCTGTGCGTCAGCGCGAAAGTGAAAGCGTTTTCGCCATCCATTTTACATTATGAGAACGGCTTCCTCGCGCTTTTCCCTCCAGTTTTGGCTCGCCTCTTCCTACTCTGGAGAGACATGTCGCCACTCAGTGGGTCGGTAAAATAGATTATACACATTCAATACCTCCAATATTGGTATAGGAGACGTAAAAGGGTTAGATCAACGTCCCACCGTCAAAAAAAAAAAAACGTTTTTTTTTTTACGTATTAATACGTCATTGGCAGTGAACCGTTGGATTTTTTTTGACGGATTAATACGTCATTGGCAGTGAACGTGTTAAAACGGCACAAATTTATTTCGAACAGATAATTAATCACGATGATCCGATGTAGAAGGCTCAGAGGTCGATGGGGGTTCGGCCAATCACGATGGTCGATGCCATCGTGCCAACCCTATTGCGAATAGAACGACGCATTAATAAAACGCATTGGACTCAGGGTGCAAGCCGTGATCTGTGTGTGACGATTTTTTTCAGATGACGGATAGATATATACGAACAAAACGTAGCCTACTCAGCTGTTCAAAACACAAGTTATCCGCCACTAAAGACCTTAATTCTCTCCGTTTTCTGACAGCTATTTAAATTCAGTTGGGTCAAGATCTGTATCGTCATGTTATTTGACGTGCTTCAGTCGCCTGCCTGTCTCTGTGCTCTATCCTTGGTAAAGTTGGAAATATATTAGGGATGCACCGATATGAAAATTTTGGCCGATGCCGATAACCGATATTAACATTGCTGTTATGGCCGATAACCGATATTTACCGATGTCGATATGATCTGTATAAAACCACATTTTTGTGATCATCACATTTTGTACATACTGAAAAACACATGTTAACACTGAATTTGAAAAAGTTATGCATTTCTTTATTTGCAAAGCCTTTGGAAAAGCCCACAAATCATAGATTAACTGCATTATTTCATATCAATGTGAAGAATTTGGCTGATAATGATAACCGATATTAACATTGCAACATCTGACCGATACCGATATGACCGATATGTTAAAAAATGACCAACATCGGCCGATACCGATATGATTGCCGATATATCGTGCATCCCTAAAATATATGACAGATTCACACTTCCAAAGCGATGCCTCCCTAGTTAGACAACGAGATACAAACTAATTTTCACCTAAACCATCCTCTGAGCCGGACAAAGAAGTAATGAAAATGTGATTTTGCATTTTGCAACTTCTTTTGTTGTTTTATTGCGGAATTACCGCGGTCTTCTGGAGAGAAATCCGACTAATTGACTGAATCATGTAAACCCGGGTTTTTCCTATTGTCGGATTATTAAAGTGCATGTAAACGCAGAAATCAGATTATTGCCATAAACTGATTATTCTCAGTTATCAGTTTATTGGTGTGCATGTAAACGCACTCAGTGAGAGTTGATTTGAGTTAAGTTGTGGACCAGTGATGTAATTTGTGCATGAATGAAACAATGGATAATATACTTACTGTATCACCATAGTGTGCAGCCTTGCTCGCCGGAAAGCACCGGCATTAAGAATTAAGTGATTCAGACTTGAAACATCTACAGTATCTTCAGGGTCATGTGTGGGAGCACAGATACCTTGAGGCGGTAGAGGTGCAGGGGATATTGACTTGTGACAACAAAGTTCCTTGTTTCTTCTCTGAAGACTTGAGATGTCCCCCGCTAAGGTGGTGCCACAGCTGCTAGCTGTGACTTTTCCCTGTAGACTTACTGAACTGTGGCCTAGTATGAAGTGCATTCAATGACATATTGGCTGTCAGAGCACTTAACATTTTCTACCAGCCCCCGGTTCAAAGCACGTGTGCAAAATGATAATCTTTCCTTCAAGTGATTGATTCTCTTGTTTTTTTTCTGAATTCAAATTGCCCTCCAGTGTTGCCATTGAGTGTTACTATCTCCTCTCTCCATGCATGTGTGTATGTGTGTCTGCATACAGATCCATAGGAAATGCTCCACTTATCTAACGGGTGCCAAAGTTTGTAGTGTATTGTGGGTGTGGGTGTGGGTGTGGGTGTGTATGCGAATTCACTAATTCATGGGTGTGTTTGACCTTTGTGAATCTTTACACGGGCATTATGGGGATTGGTTGCGCTCTGCCTTTAAGACTGTGTGTGTGTGTGTGTGTGTGTGTGTGTGTGTGTGTGTGTGTGTGAGAGTGAGAGAGTGAGAGAGTGAGTGCGCGTGTGACCTCCAAGTCCAAATCCCCACACTTGACTGTGTTTAATCTTTTATCTCCAAAACACAAAGTTTGGAGTGGTACAGTAAATGGGGACTATGAAGAGATTAGCTCGCAGCCCAGAACATATTGATCAAGATGACATTTGGAGTGCGGGGCCGCGATAGGACTGACGACTGGCAATAGCGCATTCATCCGTTATGGGGGAGGCATTTAAATTGTAATTACTCAACAGTGTCAAGTTCAACTCTTCTTCCACCACTCAACTCTGCTGCCTCCCTCCTCCTCCTCCTCCTCCACAGCGGCCTTTTAGACGGCGCTCTCCATATTCATGAGAAAAAGACAGAGCTGGATCTGCAATGCTTATGGATGTCCCGGGGCAGAGGGGGAATAACACTGGTGTCTTATGGCTGATGAAATGATGAACACACCAACACAAAATTAAACACACCTACGCAGCCAGCAGCAGGTCCACTTACTGGTGGAGAGACACACACACACACACAGACACACACACACACACACACACACACACACACACACACACACACACACACACACACACACTCTCACTCTCTCTCTCTCTCTCTCTCTCTCTCTATTAGTATTTTGAACATCAGCGCAGTCTAAATGGCTCATACATAAAATGCAGCACACATTAAAACACCCTTACAGTTACTACCACTGTGACTCCACGCATTTGCCACCCAATGGATTAAATCCCATTGATGCATATTTAACTGCTGTAGGATTAGAATGATCAGTCTTGCCCAATTACTCTTTTCCCCGATGCATTTGCATTCTCGCTCTCTCCATTTCTCTCTCTCTCTGTCCTCGTTTTTACCTCTCCATACCTCTTCTGCTCCTTCCCTCTGTCCCCCAACCACCCACCCCCCATCCACAAAGTTGTGAAGTAGTAATGAAATGAATAGGAGGATAGAGTAATCACATCTCTCTTGTAGCTGTATGATCAACACTCTGTGTCCCTCTGACACCAGAACCCAAATCAAAGGCAAACGTCCTCTGTCCCCCCCCCCCTCTCTCTCTCTCTCTTTCTCTGTGTCTCTCTCTCATTCTAATGATTCAGAATCGTATACTGTACGTCTTATCTCGTCTCTATTAATATGCAAACATAATTACGCAGGAGTGAGTTTAGAATCGATTAGCTTAGCCGCAGGCAAGCATCCGGAAGCAGCATAGAGGTACAGCACATGCAGAGGCAGGGAGGAAAAAGGACGGAGAGAAAGAGGAAGTTGGAGAAGGGGTAGAGCTGGTGAGAGAAAACAGCTGGTGAGGTCTAGCTAGTGCTGTGTTTGCAGAAAAGGCAGCACGGCAGCTGGTGACCCAGAAACAGCCTCTCTTCTCCCCAACGCCGAAGCATGGCTGCCAGCGCCGCAGGCAGAGACAGAGTCGCAGCACATTCAGCCTCAGCTCCGAAACACAGCGCTTAATTAACCAAAATCGAACTCAGAAACATAAAAGCAGGCTCTGGGAAAACAAAGACTTAAAACTCGCATTGTGCTATTGCAACTTCTTGCCTCTGCTCCAGTATCCACGATGCACGACACGATGTGAGATCATGAAAAAAAAAAAAAAAAAAGGAAGTCGACCACACAGTCTAGGCACGTGTGGTGTGGAGCCCAGGCCCTTGAGTTGTTTACTTATTGTAGTGCTTTATTTATGCATGTGAATCCATTAAAAAAGGCAAGTATTCTACGCCTCTGCTTTTTAATTTGCTGGTTAATTGCGAAATCAAAAGTAAACAGAGGGATAAATTGTACGTCCAAGCCTGTGAGGGATTTATGTTGTAGCGTCTCGGCATGAGAGGATTAAACTGTCCGATTGTTTGCTTCGCTACTTTTGTTTTTATCTCATTTTCAACACAACTTAAGATCAAGGGGGCAGCTTTCTATTTTCGCATTGACGCCAATGCAGGAGTAGCAAAAACTGCAATTCCTCTAATGGTCACTTGAGGCTGGCTACTGCAAGAGTGAGTCAATCCCCATTCACCCCATGTTAAAATGCCCATCTTTACACCGTATAAACATGTTTACAGCCTGGTTCAAGACAACTGTACGGGGGAGTGAATTTGTATAATACTTCACCCGTTTATAGAAAATAGATGATAGAAAAGACAATGTTTTGGGAATGATTGACAGGTTCCTGTCCAATGACCGTGCAGCTCACCGATCACAGACCAATAACATAGCAGGTGGCATGCTGTGCGGAAACCTAGAACTAGAGGCTTCAGAACAAGTCCACAAACCAAGGGGTGATCATGTGACACACACTCACTCCATCTCTTTTACTATGCTTAAGATACTGTAAATGTAGCAGAATGAATCAATAATTTCAATGCTATAATAGTGTATGTTGCTCTTGGATCCAAGTTGGTGTAGAGTCAGTTTTGATTGTGTGTGGTGTAATTGTGCATTAGAGTGAACTAATTAGTTTATTACGACACAGCTGACTATATTGGCTGGTGTACAGTGAACAATTACTTGCCTGATTGTCTGGCCCAAAACAGCATTCTGAAGCTTTTGATTTCTTGAACAATCGAGCTAAGTGTTTAATTTGAAGTTTTATTGCATGATTTAATAAGGTTTTTATAGATCCCCTATGGATTAGCTCATAGCGTAGCTCTCCAATGAATCATGTTTTGCAGCCTTTCTTTATTCAGTGAGTCACAGTCAAATATCATAGGAATTGAGTTGGATGTGATTATGTGTTGAGTGCTATTCCATCACTTATTAATGGATCCCACCCAAAGATTCTGTTAAGCTCTATGATTCTGAGCAGAAACTCTGATTTGATTCATTTCCTATCAAAGTAGACATTCCATTTAGCAATTAGATTGCCTTGATGGCACGCCGGCTGCAGTGTCGTGCTGCCACACCAAATGAACTTCATGAATGTGGTTGAAAGGTGGGGATCACGATGACGGAGTCCTGCATTAGGCTTAGGTGCGATAAGCGAGAAAAATCCTATTGAGACATTTATTAATAATATATCGCAGCAACGGATGGAACACATTCATATCAATTTATATGCATGCGCTCACAATTATCCCACTAGTCTATCTATTGCCATGGCAACGCACTGTTGCCGTCTGTGGTTCCTAGGAGCGATCTTGCAAATGTCCCCCCTCTCTTCCCCTCCCTTCTCTCTTTATGTTCATCCCTTTCTTCCTGTGACACTATTATTGCTTTTCTCCCCCTCATTCTCTCATTCCGCTGTTCCTTCCTTAGCCAGCAGAGAAGCAGTAGTGAAGGAAGCAGGCATGTGATTTCACTGGTTAATAATAATAATAAAAAGACTGACAGGTGGGCACACTCTTAATCTTGCACATATTCTTCTGAGACCCAGCATATTTTTAACCCCAAGTCTCTTGGATGAAAAAAAATGTTGCAGTGAATAAAAACAACTACTATGCATTATTTTTTATTTTTTTAATCGAATGTGCTCTGTAGTGGACATTAGGACTCTGTTCATGTGAAAATGCAGATGAATGTAACCATGGAGGTCCAGATGCTCCTCCCCCAAAAGGCTCTACATTTTGGGGCATCGTTTCCCTCTCTCATCCTCATGGAATACATGGAAAAAAAAGTTGCAGACCGGTTGTCAATTTTAATGGTTTTAGTTACATATATACAGTATTTACTCACCAGGTGGCGACAAAGGGTAATTAACAGCCTTTTGTGTTGTACTGTATGTAGCCTACAGTATTTATGTTTTTGTTTCAACTACAAATATAAATAAACATCAACTTGAAACTATGTTTCAACTACCACACACAGCCTATAATATTATAGCCTATGTTTATTAAAAAAATTATAATAATGGGACCGGGCTCGCGGCCCGCTACCAAATGCGTTGCGGCCCGGTACCGGTCCGCGGCTCTATGTAACCTGTCCCACTTCATCCTCTGAACTCTCAGCAGCATAGTCTATAACTTGTCCCACTTCATCCTCAGCTGATACCGCATCCTCTGAACTTTCAGCAGCATCGTCTATATAACCTGTCCCACTTCATCCTCATCCTCTGAACTTTCAGCATCATCCTCTATGTAACCTGTCCCACTTCATCCGCATCCTCTGAACTTTCAGCAGCATCCTCTATGTAACCTGTACCACTTCATCCTCATCCTCTGAACTCTCAGCATCATCCTCTATATAACCTGTCCCACTTCATCCTCATCCTCTGAACTTTCAGCATCATCCTCTATATAACCTGTCCCACTTCATCCTCATCCTCTGAACTTTCAGCAGCATCTTAACCTGTCCCACTTCATCCTCATCCTCTGAACTTTCAGCATCATCCTCTATATAACCTGTCCCACTTCATCCGCATCCTCTGAACTTTCAGCAGCATCCTCTATGTAACCTGTCCCACTTCATCCTCATCCTCTGAACTTTCAGCATCATCCTCTATATAACCTGTCCCACTTCATCCTCATCCTCTGAACTTTCAGCATCATCCTCTATGTAACCTGTCCCACTTCATCCTCTGAACTTTCAGCAGCATCCTAACCTGTCCCACTTCATCCTCATCCTCTGAACTCTCAGCATCATCCTCTATGTAACCTGTCCCACTTCATCCTCATCCTCTGAACTTTCAGCATCATCCTCTATGTAACCTGTCCCACTTCATCCTCATCCTCTGAACTTTCAGCATCATCCTCTATATAACCTGTCCCACTTCATCCTCATCCTCTGAACTTTCAGCATCATCCTCTATATAACCTGTCCCACTTCATCCTCATCCTCTGAACTTTCAGCATCCTCCTCTATATAACCTGTCCCACTTCATCCTCATCCTCTGAACTTTCAGCAGCATCGTCTATATAACCTGTCCCACTTCATCCTCATCCTCTGAACTTTCAGCAGCATCGTCTATATAACCTGTCCCACTTCATCCTCATCCTCTGAACTCTCAGCATCATCCTCTATGTAACCTGTCCCACTTCATCCTCTGAACTCTCAGCAGCATCGTCTATATCAGTGGTTCTCAACTGGTCTAGCCTCACAACCCACATTTTTCCTTAGTCATTAAGTTGCGACCAAAATTTCAGATTTTTCCCTTGCCATAATTTAGCCTAACTGCAGCATTATTTTTCCATACCCGACAAGCTAGCATGACAAGATAGATTGGTACCAATCAATGCCTTTACTGTAGGTCTCCTAGTTTCATATAATAACAGGATCTTCACTCTGGCTCTAAAAAGGAGCCTGCTACAGCCTCTGAAAGACAGTAATATCTACTCTACCGCGGATGCCAGCGTCCTCAAGAGGTAGAACTCATTTTTCATGCACACATCCATGACCCACTCAGAATGGCCCTGCGACCCACGTTTGGCTCCCGACCCACCAGTTCAGAAACCCTGGTGTATATAACCTGTCCCACTTCATCCTCATCCTCTGAACTCTCAGCAGCATCCTCTATGTAACCTGTCCCACTTCATCCTCATCCTCTGAAAACTCTTTGTCTGAGTCTCCCTCAACAATCTTGAGCAATTTATCTCCTGTTTAGTCAATGGGGTGTCTCCTAAAATGAGGCAATAAAGTAAAATAGCAAGTCCTCCACAGTGTACATTGACAAAACTATTCGTATTCAGGGTTCATCATTTGTATAGCACTCAAAACATATTAAACTGCAGTTAATACAATCCTTTTTAAATCATTTAAACACGTATGTCTCTTGCACACATAAAATCTCCTGTTTTTGATTTTTTGAAGAATCATTTTGAAGAGACAGGTCATGTGTCGTTTCGTCATGGTTACAACCCAACAAATGTGATATTAATGAAAAGCCCAGCACGTCCTACACATGTGATATTAATGAAAAGCCCAGCACGTCCTACACATGTGATATTAATGAAAAGCCCAGCACGTCCTACACATGTGATATTAATGAAAAGCCCAGCACGTCCTACACACTGCAACAGATTTCAGCAGGATAGCATATTATGCAATATACTGCTGTATATATGCTATCCTGCTGAAATCTCCAACAACGGAGAAATACTTTCTCATATTTAACTCATTGAGTGCCAAGGACGTCGATCGACGTCAAAGTAAATAGTGACGTAGAGTGCCAAGGACGTCGATCGACGTCAAATGCGTTTTTTGACGGTGGGACGTGGATCAAAGCCTCAGGCATCTCCTGTACAAATATGGGAGCTATTGAAGGTGTATAACCTATTTTACGGACTCATTAGGTGGCGACAGTGCTCTCTATGGAGAGATATATGTGTCTTTATTCTGTGACTGAAAGTTTACATCCTGTAACCCAAGACTGTATCTGTGAGAAAATAAATCCACTTTGTAATCAAAAAATAGATCTGTAAGCAAAAACATAGATTTGAAAACAAAACTATCAACAATCCAATCAAAGAAAAATTTAAAAATAAAATAAAATAAATGTTTTTAGATTTTTCATTAACACCTTGATTGCCAGCGACGAGTGTAGTCGTCAAACACAATCCAGCTGTTCACTGCCAGCGACGAGTTGACTCGTCAAAAAAAATCAATTTTTTTTTTTTGACGGTGGGATGTGCATCGAACCCTTTTACATCTCTTATATAGGTATTGGACGTGTACAACGTGTACAACCCATTCCACCGACCCACTAAGTGGTGACAGTGCTTTCCTGACTAGAGGAAGGCAAGCAAGAAAGGCAGCACCCGACGCCGAAGGGCCAAACCTTTCCCTGCAGTCCGGTTTGGCATTTCCGTATCGCGCTGGGAACAAAAACGGAGCGCTCCGAAAATAGAGTGGGTGCGTGTTGGCTGTGTGTTAGTGTGGGGAGGAGTTTGCAGCTGAGGGGGGGAGGGGGGGAGAGGGGGGTGGGGCACGCAGGGCATCACACAACTACACCACGTCACTACATCAGAAAATATTATCTTCAGACTCAGTGAATGTGCTTGAAATGCTTCATTTCACAAAAGGCGGAATATCTCAGCTAATAATTTGAAATGCCTGTATTTGCTCAAAACGACCTATCTTCTCCGGCTCATAACTAAAGAACGGAAAATGGTATCAATAAACTTTTTTTTGCTGATGATACAATAGAGCCAGCTCGTTCTTTGTGCGTGTTCGGTGTTTACATAGTAATATCACACAATATTCTGTGGGCCTCGAGAAATCACTGAAAACGCTCTGAAAACTCTGGCACTGGGAGCGTCCGTTCTCCAAAAGTGGCTGGCACTCAATGAGTTAACTTAATAATAATTAAATTTTTTCCCACAAAGATTGTAATGTTTTGCAAATGATTTGGCAGCCCACTTGCATTTCGCGGCCCACCAGTGGGTTGGTATATGTTTCTTGACATTAACACATTCACTGCCAACAACGTGTAAACACGTTTTCAGAATCCAGCTGTTGACTGCCAACAACGTGTAAACACGTTCTTGGCATCGATTTTTTTTTTTTAACGGGGGGTTGTGCATCTAACCCTTTTACATATCTTATATAAGTATTGGACGTGTACAACGTGTACAACCCATTCCACCGACCCACTAAGTGGCGACAAGGAAGTAGGAAGGCAAGCAAAAAGCAGTGTGATCCATTTCCATTCTCATGAAAATGGATTGGCGGAGGCGCTTTCGTTTTCGCGTTGATTGCTGGCGGTGCGGGATTGCAAACTTGCATCGTGGATTGCGGATGGAGCACACTTTGAGGCACGCAGCGTAAATATGACCAGAGTCGCAGGGGCTTCATCGGAGCTCTCGGCCAGGGCTCCGGGAGGCGGGCGAGTCCAGCCGGGCTTCCTCGGGGAGCGGCCACGCAGACAGGCACAGCCAGGCACAGCGGCAGCGGGGCAGTGAGGCTGGTGACAAGCAGCAGGCCATTTTGCCTTGCAAAATTGGAATTGGAAACAGCCATAAAAGGCTTTTAGAATGGGATTTTCAACCCATTCTTTTTTGTTTCTTTTTCGCTCTAATTTAGAGTAATTTAATTTCTATTCAGAAATTTATTTGAGAGGTCGAGAGTATGAGAAAGTGAATTTGCACAGGTAGGAAAGTGCTTGTTACACGGCGCTGCAGCCAAGAAGAACGCCCACGGAGGGAGGAGTTAAGCAAATCTCCCTCTCGCTCTCTCCCTCTCTCTCTCTCTCTCTCTCGCTCTCTCTCTCTCCCTCCCTCCCTCTCTCTCTCTCTCTCTCTCTCTCCCTCTCCCCCTCTCACTAGGATTAAACCTAGTGATTAAACCTAGTGCTCTCTCTCTCTCTCCCTCCCGAGAGGGAGGGAGAGAGAGAGAGAGGGAGGGAGAGCGAGAGGGAGGGAGAGAGAGAGAGAGAGAGAGAGAGAGAGAGAGGGAGGGAGAGCGAGAGGGAGGGAGAGAGAGAGAGAGAGCGAGAGGGGGAGGGAGAGAGAGAGAGAGAGAGAGCCAAAAATGAATGGTTAAAGTGACTGTTCTATCCAATTTCACAAAAAGCCGTTTATCTCTGAATATTTTTTCTGACGCTAAAACCATGCTGTATTCAACTGCTAATGCTTACATAACTACTAACTCTACAAACTAACTCTTTTAGACAGAGAAAGTACACATTCTATTAGTACTTTTGAGATATTGTATGTTCACAAAGTCCAAGCTGAAACGAATCCTCGGCTCTTGTAAAATGAGCCAGAATCCTCAAAAAACGGCTTGGCAGAAGCTACCTACAGCAAAAAAAAACGGCTGGCAGTCAATGTGTTAAGATGAGAGAATAATGTACACTACAGTGTACAAAAATGAATTGCCGGGTCTCAGGAGGATATCAATATACCTGCCTATCTCCAGCTCTTTTTCTTTTGGCTTTTCTCCATCTACCTTTTGTTTCTTTGTCCCATTCCTTCCTGTCCTCTCTCTCTCTCTCTCTCTCACACACACTCCTCAGAGGTTCTCGTCTTGATGTGTTCCTCTGTGTTGACCCCACTCCTTTGCCTTTTCGCCTACAAACTCCCTGCCCTTTCCCCCCTCTCTCCCCCATCTCCATCACATTGTGTGTGTCCCCTCCCACAGCATCTCTTGTCTACCGGTCATACACAGAGAACTGTCTCTCTCTGTTATTCTTTTTGTTTGCTATCCTTTTCTCACTCCCTCTGTGTAGGGAGAGCGTACTGCTCATTCAGCTCGTCTTTCTCAAGTGTGACTCACAATTCAACTATTCCTAGCTTGCCCTCTAGAGTCGCATGCTCTTTCTCTCGCTCGCTCTCTCTCAGGCTCTCTCTCTCCAACCCTCTCTCCCTCTCTTTCCCTTATCCCTGTCTTATTACACATTTTAATTTTCCATCTTTTTTGCATTTCCCCCAATTTACTTAGCCTGTACTCTTTGATTACTACCCAACCTCTCTCTCTCCCCCTCTCTCCATGTGTACTCTCTGTGTGTCTCTCTGTGTGTGTCTCTCTCTCTCTCTCTCTCTCTCTCCATGTGTCTCTCTTTGTGTCTCTCACACCACCGGCCCTTTCTACTCTCCCCTCGAGTTCTGTAAACATAAACATTTTGGATGTCTGCCATTGGAGATATCCAGGGTGAGTCTGTCACCAGGATCATTTCCATGCTAATTTCCCTGGCATCTGTGAGAAGTAAATTCACTCTGACAAACACAGTCATAAGCTTCAGAGGATTGGGCCGCCTTTTCTTTATCCTTCCCGCTGTCCCTCCCTCCCTCTCTCTATCTTCCCAGAGCTGGGCCATCAGGATCTGAAGCTCGTTGGATTCAATAAACACACACGCACACACGCACGCGCGCACACACACACACACACACGCACACACACACACACACACACACACACACACACACACACACACACACACACACACACGTGTAAACAGAGTGAGGGATATAGTACACATAAACAGTGCCGCAGATATACAGTGCAGAGCAAGTGTACACACACCCGGACAACGCAGACAGCTACACACTTTCATGCATACTTTCACACTTGGTATGAGTTGGTTATATCCATGCAAATGCCACCACAATTTATATTCATCAATTGTAATTCATAAGTCATACGCTACCATTGAAACACAATTTCATGAATGCAAGGTCATGCGGACGTATGGGAAGATGCATTCTGTTGGAAATTGTCCATATCTCTCTGTGATTACAGGCACACACACACACACACACACGCACGCACGCGCACACACAGGGAGAGAGAGGGAGTGCATGTGGAAAATAGAGACAGTGTGTGAGCGAGAAGCGTTACATCTTTGATGTCTCTGTGCTTGGTACAGAGTAGTAGAGGGATTCCAGGGGAAATCCATCTCCGCAATGCAGTATAGTGGTGGGAAGCCCTCATACTGGAGCCCTCTGACACATGTATACAGTCAATGCAGTATAGTGGTGGGAGGCCCTCATACTGGAGCCCTCTGACACATGTATACAGTCAATGCAGTATAGTGGTGGGAAGCCCTCATACTGGAGCCCTCTGACACATGTATACAGTCAATGCAGTATAGTGGAGGGAAGCCCTCATACTGGAGCCCTCTGACACATGTATACAGTCAATGCAGTATAGTGGTGAGGAGCCCTCATACTGGAGCCCTCTGACACATGTATACAGTCAATGCAGTATAGTGGAGGGAAGCCCTCATACTGGAGCCCTCTGACACAGGCATACAGTCAATGCAGTATAGTGGTGAGGAGCCCTCATACTGGAGCCCTCTGACACATGTATACAGTCAATGCAGTATAGTGGAGGGAAGCCCTCATACTGGAGCCCTCTGACACATGTATACAGTCAATGCAGTATAGTGGAGGGAAGCCCTCATACTGGAGCCCTCTGACACATGTATACAGTCAATGCAGTATAGTGGAGGGAAGCCCTCATACTGGAGCCCTCTGACACATGTATACAGTCAATGCAGTATAGTGGTGAGGAGCCCTCATACTGGAGCCCTCTGACACATGTATACAGTCAATGCAGTATAGTGGAGGGAAGCCCTCATACTGGAGCCCTCTGACACATGTATACAGTCAATGCAGTATAGTGGAGGGAAGCCCTCATACTGGAGCCCTCTGACACATGTATACAGTCAATGCAGTATAGTGGAGGGAAGCCCTCATACTGGAGCCCTCTGACACAGGCATACAGACAATGCAGTATAGTGGAGGGAAGCCCTCATACTGGAGCCCTCTGACACAGGCATACAGACAATGCAGTATAGTGGAGGGAAGCCCTCATACTGGAGCCCTCTGACACAGGCATACAGTCAATGCAGTATAGTGGTGAGGAGCCCTCATACTGGAGCCCTCTGACACATGTATACAGTCAATGCAGTATAGTGGTGAGGAGCCCTCATACTGGAGCCCTCTGACACATGTATACAGTCAATGCAGT
This sequence comes from Poromitra crassiceps, assembly GCF_964638095.1. Taxonomy (NCBI): domain Eukaryota; kingdom Metazoa; phylum Chordata; class Actinopteri; order Beryciformes; family Melamphaidae; genus Poromitra; species Poromitra crassiceps. Next base: position 687 of record NW_028150647.1, on the reverse strand, counting down.
ATAGTGGAGGGAAGCCCTCATACTGGAGCCCTCTGACACATGTATACAGTCAATGCAGTATAGTGGTGAGGAGCCCTCATACTGGAGCCCTCTGACACAGGCATACAGTCAATGCAGTATAGTGGAGGGAAGCCCTCATACTGGAGCCCTCTGACACAAGCACACATGCAGTAGGCATCATGTCAGTCATGTGCTCGAGTTTCAGCCACACTACACTTCAGGCACATCAGTACACAGGAATTATAAACAAATCGACAACCATGCAAAACATGTGACATCATCAGTGATGTCAGCCATTGTGGCATCATCAGTGATGTCATAAGAGGCATCACACACACGTCTCACACACATACACACCTGCGTCATTGAAATCATAGTGAAATCACACAATTTACTCATTTCGCTGGGGAGTCCCCTGCGACCCCCTCGTCAAGCTGATGTTCGAGTATATAGATCTAGCTGCCGTCGGCAAGGCTCTGAGTCGAGGCTGACATTGTACCATGTTCCCAGCTTTAGTCGCCTCTGACGGACAACCAGAAGCACACACACACACACACACACACACACACACACACACACACACACACACACACACAACTCCATACATACACTTGTTGCACAACATAGGCTCAATCATAGCTGCTTATGCATTGGTCAGCTCTTTCCAGTGTTGGTCCGCTGGTGAAA